>NC_081427.1:69840918-70056163 GCF_949786415.1 Peromyscus eremicus
GTTCTGATAGCCTCTGCTTTCAGAGGAAATACTGCATCCTCTCTGTTATACAACCTCACATTCACAGCTAGACACTTTCAGCTGCACTATATAAAAAAAAAAAAAAATGACCACGAGGATTAGAAGCATCATTGTGTGGCACCTTCTCTTGATAATTTGTGGAAAATTTTGCATTTCTTACATCCTACCTTATGCCCGAAGCTACTGGAGCCTACCTGTGCAGTTCTGGAAAAGAAATTAAATGATGAGTTCCAGGAAGGGTTACATTTACTTGTTATTTCTGGTTTAATCAAATTAAAAGGGAAGAATAAAAAAAGAACAGTGAAGTCCACCTGTATCCAGGGTCACTGGAAATTGTGACCTTGTTAGTTGGACAGTTTTTATTAAAGGGTCTAATTATCAAGCTGTTAATAATCTTAGCTAAGTACTCATTAAATGTGCTACCATTGAATAGGCTTGCCTGATAGAAAACTTTCATTAAAAGTCTTAGGAAAGGTTTTTTTTTTTTTCTTTTTTTCAATCTTGTGTTTTTCCACTGAATAGTTCAAGAGAGGTAGACTCGGGCCAGATGATTCCTTTGAAAGATAGAGAGTGAGTGAGAGATTTACAGTGTTTAGAATTTCTCCCAAGGTATGGATGCAGATGTTGAAAAACAATTAATTATCTCCAGAGTGATTAGGAATGTGAGAGAGGCAAGAAACTTAAACTGGTGGGATGGCTTTTTTTTTTTTTAACATTTGAAGATAAACTTTTGCACTAAAGAGGAAGACAACAAAAACATCGAGTTCCTGTGTTCAGGGAAGTGCCTGATTTAAGGGACACAGCTTACATTAATGTATTCTCTGTCCATCAGGCCGCTGTGATAGACCTTAAGGTCAAATTTGATGTTTTTGCCCTCAAAAGTTTTAAAGAATTTTACTCCTTTCTGAAACTTGTTTTCAAGAAAGCTTGTTTTATATCTCTCTCATCTCTTTAAATCAGAGAGTGAATAAATGTTATTGACCATCTTGTTAAAAAAACAGGGATTGTAGTTTTATGAGAGCTTCACAGCGATGGACATGAATAACTTGCCCAGTTTTCTGATATAAATTCAGATCATTGATAAGCTGGCTTTTCCACTGTGCACATTCCTTACGCTTTTCATTATGGACTCTGTGATAGTTCCCATTTAGACATTTGGAGAATGTTCTGCTTGGTGAAGCTGCATCTGTGCCCAGATTCTGGTGTCGGCATATCGCATCTGGGAAGTGAATGCCTTTTATTTTTCTAAAGGATAAGAAACAACATCCAGAAATGCAATGTAGAACTAATAAATCATTTTTAATGTGAACATTCTTTTATTTTAAGATGTTACTTTTAGCTGGGTTGTTAAGTGATCTAGGACCTCCTCTTGTCTTTAACCCCTTACATCCTTGATACACATTCACAGTATTGTTCTGTGTGAAATGTTACAAAGATGTGCTAGCAATGTCCTTCATGTTCCTGTGACAATCAAATGCCTTCCCATCACTTTAGCTGCTGTTTGGAGATGTTTCAATGATAACTTATGTTTTCTCTACATGCTGCCTGGTGTTGGTTGGTTGTTTCAAGCCAAACATCAAATTTCAGCATTTGGTTATAAGTGACCCTGTGTGGTTGTTATGTTTTGCTCCCAAGCTCCAAGCACACAGCAGATTATCGTCTTGTTTAAGGTGACCACTTGTCCCCATCTGCCTGTGTCTGTCCTCCTTTTAGCACTGATAGTCCTAGATCCTGGTCAACCACTTACTTTGGGGACATTTGGGACAGCTGAAAATCCTAATTAATATTTCCTCTATTTCCTTGACAATCAGTGCTGCTTAGCCTGTGGTAATTTCTGTTGCACGATGCTTTGAAACATTTATCCCAGTCTTGTGTGTTGGGTTTGGCTCATAGAGGTGGTATGTGTGATCTCACAGGATTTCTCAAAGAAATGAAGTTGAATGCTTGCCATTGACCTCTGGGCCCAGTTTTTGTCTATGTTTGACTCTTCCACATATTTATGTTAATTGCTTTATACCTCACTGTCTTTGATTTGTGGCCCCTTCTGCAAGGACTACTTCTAGCTCTATTTGATGAAGAAATAATTTGGCTCTGTACAGACTTTTCACAAGGGAAACTCGTGGATGTACTTGCTCAAGATTTCTTTCAGCTATTATGTAATATGAAATCAGCTTTCTGTAGCAGTTTACAATCTCTTGGCAGTCTGTTTTGATGTTTACCTGCTCCTGGGTGACTAAGACAGACTTCTTAAGCTGCTCTTGGGACTTCACAAGTGGGACAGATAGCAATCTGCATGGTGTTGATTCAGGATTATAAATATTATCTTCCCCATCCTTAGTAGATCTTCTCCACAGAGATAGAAGGTTACTTAATGATAGACTACCTCCTTCAAATTACCAGTTTGTCACTGCAGAAAGTTTTGTTGAAGTTCTGAATCTTTCAGAAATCATGAACTGTCTTTGTGTAAGGGTCTGCAGCATCAACTGGTTCTTATACAAGCCTGGGTGAAGTGTGGGGAACTTTGAGAGGAGACTGAAGCTTGGACGACAGTCAATGGTGTCCCCTTAAGCGGTTACAACAGTTTGGAGACCTGCTGGAAAGGATTTGGTGACAGAACTTAAGGTTGAAGGAAGACAGAAGTGAATCTGCCTCATAATGTATTTACTTTTCTTGTCTTAGTCTTAGGATTTCAGAAGCTACTAAGTCGTGGAGTCCCGCAGCTTTCTGCAGACAACGTAAAGGACAAAAGGACCGGGGTTCCTCCTTTCATGCTCACAGTAGCCTTAAAGTTGGTTGATCCAGATCCCACTAAATGCAGCACAGACAATGCCCATCTCAAGGCCCTCTCTAGGTTTTGTACAGCAGTATAAGTAATTGTACTTAGGAGGTACAAACAATGCTGTAGCTAATGGGTAGTCATTCTTCGCTCATAGTAACAAGGCACAAAATTGAACAGCCATAAACACATGCACTGGTATTGTCTAGCATCATGCTCTTGGCTCTGTTTTAGAAGAACTTGTTCCAAGGGACTCAAACCAGAATTTGACTAGCAATACCGAATTGTCAGATTCCTTTTATTTTCCTCTTTGATACAGTCACAGAAAATCATAGATTTATTCTCTCCAGGTTGATACCCGGCTTCAACATTGACATTTCTTTTTCTGGTCAGCTACCAACCACTACAACTTTCAGTTCATGCCTGGGCTTGCTCCTGTTTCTCACCATACCAGGATTTAACCAATGGGATAAGTCTCATCTTGAGAGTTTAATAAAAACACATTTACAAAGTCGCCATCAAAAACCTATTGAATCGGAATCTCCTCAGGAAATGTTTCTACAAACAGAAATTATAGGAACATTACGCCACAGTCTCTCCATAGGTGATCTCATCATTCATTAGCCATAGCTTTAAGCTTTAACTGTTTTCCTATGCTTTATGACTTGCAAATTTATAGCTTTGCTGAAGTTCCCTCTTTGAGGCTCTGGCCCTGTGTATGTTCTTGCTCTCTGATAGCTCCTCTTGGATGTATGACAGGTGTCTCCATCTTACACATGTCCTAACAGTGCATTTGAGAGTCCCTTGGAACCCATCTCCTGCAAAGTCTCCATCTCATCTCTTAGTAATCGGGGCCATCTTTCACAGGGTATCTTAACCACTATCGATTCCTTCTTCTGTGCATGCCCAGCCTGCTGACAATACTTATGTGGTCTTTGAAAGTCTTGTTGGTTCTGCCTCTAGATTAGGCCATGACTCCATTCTCTCTTTCTAAATCCTTCTCTCTTTCTTTTTTTGTCTACATGGCAACATACCACAGATGACTACTGAAGCAGATTTCTGCTCAGCCATATTTGTTTCCTTTCTCCCTGTTGATTTGATCTGTATTTATGAACCATTGTCATCTTTAAAAATGGTATGCACATCCTCCATTCAAGCATTTTATTCTTTCATTTTCAGTATACAATTTTGAGAATTTTATAGAATGTTCCTAGATCATTTTCACTACCTCTTCCAAGATCCACCCCTCTCTTTTCTACCCACTCAACTTTGTGTCTTTTGTGTGGGTATATATGTGTTTTTAAACATCAAGACCAATTCGTGCTGCCCAAATATTCCCGGATGTGTGACATTTCACTGGAGTATGGTTGACTTAGCAGGGGCCACATTCTTAAAGGATGTTATCTCTCCCTATCCCAGCAACTATCAGCTGCTTTTCAGCAGGGAGTGAGAGCTCTTGTCTAACTCTTATCTTAATGCTGGAATTTGGTTTGGCTTGAACTTGCACAGGTCTTAATACGTGCTGTCACAATGTCTATGAGTTCGTATGTACAGATACCCTGCTGTGTTCATAAGACACTGTTTCCCTGTAATCATCTACCACCTCTGGCTCTTACACTTTCTGCTTCCTGTTTCTCAGCGATCCTTGAGTTTTGGGGAGAGGGGTTGCAGTGTAGATGTTTCATTTAGGGCTGAGCATTCTGCAGCCTCTTATTCTCTACACCTCAGCTAGTTTTGGATCTCTGTGTTGATTACCATCTACTGCAAACAGAAGCTTCTCTGTTAGGAGTCGAAAGCTATATAATATATGGTTATAATGATAAGTCGTCGTTGTAGGTTCTCCACTGTGGTCTGTGATGTGTCTAGCTATGGGTTCTTGGCCCCCCAAAGGTGTTAGGTTTGGATTTCGTTTTGTGGAGTGTAACTTAAATATTGTTATAAAATGGTTGGTTACTTCCATGGTGTTTGTGCCACTATTGTATTGGTGGGCATGCATTGCTAGGCCGTTCATTATTGTAGCTCATAGGGTTCATAGCTACTAAGGCTCTTGATTACTTTTTTCCTCTGGTGGTGTGTGTATATGGCACCTTCCAGCACTATGAAAGCTAGCCAGTAGTGATTCAGTTACCAGGTGAATACCAGCCTGATTTCCTCATGTTCTATGACTCAAAACATGGTGTCTTCAGCAATAGGATCTTACCATGAAGTTCTGGAAGGTAACCAAAATAATGGTCAATAGTCTGTAACGCTTGGGGGTCTGTGGGACCTCGTGGCTAACACTTCTAAAAGAAGTAACCCATTCCTGGCACTGGAGTTTTTATTGTTAGCCTGTAGTATCTAGTAGGGACACTGTCACCCTATTGTAAGATAATAACTCCATTTTAACTCACCCCCCTCTGTGTATGTATGTATGAAAGTTTCTACAGTAGTAGGTTTCTGTATGATTTTTTGCAAGATTTTTTTGTGTTATGGTCCCTCTCTGTATTCCTTCCTCTACTTTGCCCTTCCTCCACCAACCCAATTAAACCTTCCTATTTATTATTTCTCTTTAACTCGTTATGCCACTGTGAGCTATCTCCTCTCCCTAGAAAGATTCCCTAACCCCTAACACGGCCACTTAGGAATATTCTAAATGAAACATAGGTATTTGAAAATTCAAAGCTAACATCCACAAGTGAGAGAAAATATGTGGTTTGTCTTTCTGGATCTGGGCTACCTCCTTCAGAATTATTGTTTCCCACTCCATCCATTCACCTGTGAATTTCATAATTTTGTTTTTCTTAACAGCTGAATCCTGTTCCATTGGGTAAATGCTGCACAGCTTCTCACCATGTTTTAAATTCGATTGAACATGCTAGTGTCTCTAGTAAGACCGAGTGCGGCGAACTCCACTTGTCCTGCCTGGTTTACGTCCACTTCCTCCAGGGCAAGGGCATCCTCACACTGTTCTTACCTTCATTTCCTGGAGTTTCCCTGTGTTTGTAGCTGAAGTTCCTTTGCCTAAGCCTTGGCTCTTTGTAATACATTCACCTCCTAGCCTCTAAGGGATTGTTCGATGCTTCCTTTCATAGTCTTCTTATTGTAGTCTACTAAATCCTTCTACTTCCTCAACACACCGTATTTTCTTGGGTCTTTTTTCCTATCTTCTACAGTATTCAGCATGCTGTAAATCTTTATTTATACACACTTTATAAGGGCAAAGTCTGAGGTGGTTTTCCTAACTGCTGTAAATCACTTCTACAATAGTACCCAGATAATGATTAGCACTGGATACTTATTTATGAAAGAATTAACTAATTTCAGTTACATGGTTTATCATTAATGTAAGATTAATAAGTGCTGTATGAGAAGTAGAATTTGAGTGAGATTTCACAGAATAACTGATTTGTTACTGAAACTATAAAGTCTGAAGCCAGACATGGAGTTGCAACAATATTCAGCCCAAATTCATGCTATCCTTTCTCTCTTATGCTCATATAAAGATTAGTGTAAATATTAACATTAATCATCCAATGTACCCTTCCTTTAGTTGGATAATTGGAGGTAGAATATGTGTACAATGGTTTGAAGAAAAAAAATGTTTCTTTGTTCCTAATACAATAACTTTTTTCTCTTTTGTGTATATGTCATATATTTGTGTCGTGTGTGTGTGTGTGTGTGTGTGTGTGTGTGTGTGTGTGTGTGTAGAACCACATGGCAATGATCACTCACTCAATAGCCAAAGTAGGACATCAGGTAACCTCCTGTGTCACTTTCCACCTTGCATTCTGAGACAGGGTCTTTCACTAAACCTGCAGCCTGCTGTTTGGCTAGGCTGGATGGCCAGTGAGATCACAGGATCTCTGTGTCTACCCTACCAACACTAAGGTTGCAGGCACTCACAGTCTTCCTTGCTTTTACATGGCTGTTAGGAATTTGAGTTCAGGTCCTTTCCCTTTTTGAGAGCAGGTGCTCATCTCCCCAAAATCATCTCCCCAGCCCCATTTCTTTATATTAAACAAAACAAAACACAAAACCACACAAGGTTGACCTTAGATACAGAGATAAACCAGGCATGCTCTCACCTGAGGGAGAGTGTAAAAACAAATAAAGCTAATTGGTGTTCTTGAAGTTTTGAAATTTGTGCTCAAGATTTTATCATGTTGTGTGTTCTCCTCTCACTGAGGTTCTGTGTGATCATATATGTATGAATGTCATTATATTATCAAACTTAATGCACATGGGGTCTCATTTCTGTCAGACAGGGAAATTGGATGGTATTAAGTCATCTTAACTTGTAAAAGGAAAGGTGACCTTGGAGTGAAAACTGGTTGTCACACCACTCGACAACATGATTTCATTGTTCAGACTACCCATGCTTTTTGCTCATTACTGCGTGTGTGAACTCTTACAGAGCAAAAAGCCCTTTCAGTTTGCACCAATATTGCATAGAAATACAGATTGGGATAAGCTTGCATTCAAAGGACTGTTTTCATCAAATATAAAATATCAATCTCCTGTGGTAGGTCAAAGTATGTAAAATACATATTCTTGGAAAAAAAGCCGGAGTGATAGGTTAAAACTTGCATAAATATGCTTCTGGACCTTGGAAAAACCAAGTCTCATTTCCTGGAAAAGAGCGAGTTGCTTGATGATGGCTATTGTGCTTCCGTTGTCGGCTTCAGCAGTTTAACTAGTACAGGTTTGTGTGGTTTGCCCATCAGGGCCTCTGTTTCCTCCTCTCCATCTGGTCATTCACCTTCTAAGATGGGCTTATTTTGGTTAAATGGTGCAAATATTGAGAAATCTTTATTGATGCTGGCACATGTTCCCCAGTCCCTCTGCGGCCTTTCTCCTCATTACCTCACATGACACCCGTCCTTTCCCTCGTCTCACTAACGCAATGCTACTTTCAGTCCTCTGGCCGCTGGTGTTCTCAGGGTAGAAGCTCCTCGTCTCACTAACCCAATGCTACTTTCAGTCCTCTGGCCGCTGGTGTTCTCATGGTAGAAGCTGTGGCTCCATCTTGGATATCATTAGCAAGTTAAATGCTGACTATCACATCTTGGATTGTGGCCTCGTGAGTCATTTGCCTTTTGAGCAAGGTGTGTCCAATGTTGGAATGAAATCATAGTAAGGTCTACACCAGAGTGCCAACAAGTTTTCAAATGGGGTTGCCACACCTAAACCTAAAGCATTTTCTCAACAGTTAAGATTAAGAGTAATTAACATTTAATATAAGCCCTACTTGTTTGTTCATTAGTTTCCATGAAAACTAGCATTTAGTCCTGTATGTCAATGCCTACATCAACCTTGATCTTTTGCACATTACTCTTAATTGGATCTGTCTTTTCTCAACAGAGAATTAAAGAAAATATATTATCTGCTTTTTAGTAGGAAGCAGTGCTACTCTGTAAAGCACTGTAATGATCTCAGTGCACAGCATCAGCATTGTGGTCCCTTATTCATCGCACAGGAAAGACCTTTTGCAGCATGAGGAAGAACTCAACACTATTATCTTTATACAACTTGGTTTTGTAGTAGGATTTCCTTAGGGTGAATATTCCTCTTTAAAATTGTTGCTAGGCTGTGCATTCCTTAGCAGTGCACCTTTCCTGTTGCCAGTCTACTTCAGCTACAGGCATGCTTTGATGGTAGACTTATACTGGAGGGCAATAGTGCTCAGTTTTCACTTTTTCCATTTACTCACCCTTTTCAGTTATGTAAAGATATTCAGATTTTCAGATTTTTATATATTCTTCAATGAGAATTTGTGATTTGTAATTTGGTGTTAGTAACCATCCATGTACTTGAGAGCTGTGTATAGTATAATAAAGCTAAGTGGAGCCTTGATACTATTGGTGTTATACATTTCTATGTAGATATAGATACAGTTACAGATATATACATATAGATGTATTGGTAGATAGATATTTATTTTATTATTAAGTGTGTGTGTGTGTGTGTGTGTGTGTGTGTGTGTGTGTGTGTGTGAATGCAGCTACCTATACAGGCTAGGAAAGGTGTTGAGTTCCCCAGAGCTAAGTTATTGTAACCTGTACCATATTGTTGCTAGCAACCAAATTCTGGTTCTCTATAAAAGCAACTAGTCTTCTTGATTGCTAAGCCATCTCTCTAGCCCCATGTGATACTACATTTTTGTTTAATATGACAATAGTTGTCTTAAGTCAGAAAGACAAGCCTACATATTAGAGAGGAAGCCTGTGGAGAGAAAAGGTGTGCACTATCCCCCTCCCCTTAGACATTTAAGCAAGGTGGTTTCCTTTATTTGAGATTATGCATGCTCACTACAACTGCAAAGCCATCCCCACCCCAGTGCTCACTACAAATTCTAGTCTAGATGAATAGTCTGAGTTCACAGTGTTGATACTTTGTATGAGGTGTTATTAATCCCTGCCCCAAGAGATCTCTTTCCTTGATTTTGATTCTATATCTTTGTTTATATAGCCTAAGATTGATTTAACTATTTTAGCTGCAGGAAATCAAGGCAAATTTAAGTATCTTAATTTTTAATTTTTTTTTTTAATTTATGCCATGCTAAGTTGTTCAAATACAAACAGTCATTCATGTGTATGTCTTTCATGTTCTGTTTCATGAGTCTGCTGTTCTGCCCTGTGTGAGCATGCTATGACAGTGTGTTCTTCCTGTCCAGATGGACTTCCACCTTTGAACTGAATTGCTTGTGTTTGTGGCTCTCAGCTACCAGTTAGGCACCTTTGGCAAGGCACAAACTCTGTGCCTGGGTTTGCTCATGTATTAAGTTGGGTAGGCTTTCTGGGAAAGGGGCATTTCAAAGGGAAGAATAATAGAGTAAAATTATGAAAGACTTAGAATAATGCACAAATGTAAACTATTGTATTTATTAGCATGACTCTTTTACAGCCCTCTCTACTGATACAAGTTCATGGTTGGATACCTAGAATGATAGTCTCTAAACCACAGAATGGGAGGATCTTCAGTTTTACTCAAAATTAGTCTCTGCAGATATTGCCCTATGCTACTCTGTAAAGTATAAGTGTTTTATGAATTCCACTCTACCTTTGCCTTTGCCCACACTCCGTATTTGTGGGCTGTTAATTACTTTCACTGTGTGAGTAAAAGGCTATCTCCGTGGTATTTTAATTTTCGTTCTCTGATAAAGAGTAAAGCTGAAAATCTTTTTAAATTGGCTTTCTGGAAATGGACAAATAGCAGACTTTCTTACAAACAAATGAATGCTCTGGAGATGAAATTAAAATATAAAGAAACTCAATTTTAATCTCCACTAGGAATAACAAGGATGCAGTGAAAGATGGAGATTTAGCTTCAGTAATATTATATTTCTTTAAACACCACCCAAAAACTTAAAACATATAGACAATTAAGATTATACAGACTGAGCAGAGTATATTTATGCATTTATGAATATGTATATATATATGTGTGTGTATGTATGTATGTATGTTTGTATATATATAATAATGCTTAGTGAAAAAAGAGGCCATGATTTTGAAAGAGAGCAAAAGGGATATATAGTAAAATTTGGAGGGAACAAAGGGGAAGAGGAAAAATAATATAATTACATTATATTTTTAAAAATAAATCATTTAAAAAATTTTTTGTTTTATTAGGCACCTCCAGAAGAAAAAGAAACTGTAGAGTTTTTTTTTTATTGAGATATGCAAGTAGCTGCCTGTGTATTACTTTGTCCTTTCCATAATTTTAAAGTTTTAGAATTTTTTAAATAAATACGAATCTAAGTTTTGTCCTGAACCCCAAACCCAGCCTTCTTTTTGATTAGGCACACCCCTGTGGTGGCCTTGCTTCTCTTTACTGTTTTCCTAATGCCTTCAGAGTTCCGAGTGATAGACGCGCGTCAAGTAGCAGTTACCACCTGTCACAGGGAGGGCAGTTTTCTGTTGTTAGTAAACTCCATCCGATTAAGAAAGTCAGTATGTGCATGTTACTTTATGGAAACAAATTGTTTATAGCAAGCATTTAATTGTTAAAGCAGTGAAATTAAGATAATAATACTATCCAGTTTATTTGGACAGATGTAGATGGGAAAGGGGGAAATTACTTTTCCTCGACAGTGAAGGATGAATCATTTAGTGAGAGCCTCACTTGAGATTCTCAACTGTGCTCTTTAGCTTCATACCACGTGGTAATGCTGTTCAGTGGCAGTGAGCTCTGGCCTCCACCAGCCAGAAGTCATGACAGTGAGTAGCTCTGGCTTCCACCAGCCAGGAGTCATGACAGTGAGTAGCTCTGTCCTCCACCAGCCAGGAGTCATGACAGTGAGTAGCTCTGGCCTCCACCAGCCAGGAGTCATGACAGTGAGTAGCTCTGGCCTCCACCAGCCAGTAGACATGACAGTGAGTAGCCAGTCCTCCTCAGTGTGCTGTTACCAGTGCCCCTGTGTTATAGTCAGTAAATCACTCAAGAGAGCTAGAGCTTTATGGTAAGATGGGCTTTGTGTCAGGTAACTGTGCCCCATGTGGAGCTAATGAAAGCTGCCCTAAGCATGTTTAAGGCAGTGGCTCAGCTCCGGTGTTCACTAGGTTGGATGAACAGGACACCTTTTTAAGTTTCGTTCTGCCTGCTACAAGTTTATCAGGACAGCATCTAAGTCAGGAAGCACCTGTGTGTCAATAACACTTTCCTTTGATGTAATGTAAAAGTACCTTGCTTCTCAATTTTTAGAATGATTTTTAAGAGAATATCATTAAGTAAGTTAAATGATTTTGACAATACAAGGAGGCAAATATCATAAACCCTAACTGCTATTGATCATGAAGCTGCTTCCATGTGTCTATGCAGTATTTGATTTGGTCAGACATTGGTATACATGTAAAAAATCATCATAATGAATATAAAAATCTTGATTATAACATGGCCAAATTATGTATGTGCTGACCTAAGTTATGTAACTTTTCCTTAGTCTATATTGAAAAGCTAGAAAATTAGAATTGCAAGTTAGATTTATCTACCAAGATTCTAAAGGATTTATGAACAATAATTTCCCTGAAAAATGACTTCCTACTTTAGGGGAGTGGCATGGACTTTTTCATAGACTTAAGTTATTAGTTACAGGTCTAACTATTTCTTTTGCTTTGAAATGTTTGTCTCTCTCAGTATGATAAGACTCCATATGAATGTAAAATCACTCCTTTTAATCATTTTTTATAGAATAAATTATTATTTGCTTTGGAAACAAATCTGACTATTCAGTTACTCTTTGGTTTAAATTTTCCAAAATGGTAAAAGTTATCTCTTTTTCAATGATATAGAGATAGAATATGATAAAAAAATTGGCTTCTTTATTTCTATATACCAAAATAAAAGTTAACCACCATTTAGACCTAGAAATTTGAAAATCAGGGAAACTGTGTAGTAATAAGTTAGGGTTTTAAAAAAGTTTCATTTGTGTGCCATATAAAAGCAAAATGTGCACATTTAAAATGCTTGATCTGATAAATTTTGACATAAGTTTCTAACTTCATGATGAGCATACCCACTGCTCTTAGAAGCTGCTCTAAGCCTTTGTAGTCCTTCACTCATATCCAAGCAGGAAGCCATCTGCTTTCTGTGGCAAAAGGTGACTGTTTTTTTGGAATTCTATGTATGAATTTACACACACACACACACACACACACACACACACACACACACACACACACATCTTTTGCTTACATATATTGATATAGCAAGGACAACTTCAAGCTAAGTTTCCAAAAATGACATAATAATTCCCAATAACATTTATATATCTATTCACATCTTTAAGAAAATTCTAAAGCACAGTTTACTTCTAACTGTAACCTTTACAAAGCTGAACAGTTGATGTTAGTGCTGGTAAGATATAAGGAAGAAGCATTGCAAGAATTTGTTTGTGTAAATCATCTACTGCTGCACAAAAAATTACACCAAAATGTCAAATCGGGAATGATGAATATTTATTTCTTCACAGGATGGTAGAGGTAGAGATACCCAGGAAAGGCTTAGTGGGCATTTTGGGCCTAGATTGGCTTTTAGTCTTCCAGTGAGGACTGTGATTGTGTGACTGCTTGACTATGCTATAGACCCCACAATGACTTACTTAGCTGATAAGTAGCCAATGGTTTGAGTTGCTTGCTTGCCTTATTGCCAGAAGGTCTAAGGGTCTTTCCCTCTACCCTTTTAAAAGACAGCATCATACTCTCTCCAGTGTCAGAGAATGTTGAGGCAGACTGAACATGGGGATGAAAACAATGTTCATTGGTCTCAAAGTCACATAGCATCCCTTCCATATTCTTGTGGTGTACAACAATTTGGTGTACTCTTGGGAAAGATGACAGGAGTTTACCAGTCCAGAAATAACTGGGGCCATCTTAAAGAATGGCTACCATGGTATGTTTGGCTATATGGTAAAACTATTCAGCAAGTTTTAATACTCTTGTGTTAATAAGTAGTTAATAAATAGTATAGATCCTAGATGGATCTATTTACCTGTAATTATAAGGTGATACATAATAGTTTTACAAAAAATTAAATAATAGTTCTTCAAAGTAAATTTTTAACACTTTTCTACTAGCAGTTGAAAATAATCTTGTGTTTCCTTTGAGTGAATTGGATAATTTTTGAAGGAATTTTGTTTAATATAAACTTTATTTTTGATGTATATTGAATTACTTATGAGACTTTAATAGGAAAAGAGAATCACCTGAATCTATTGTTTACTCATGAGATCTACTCATAAGAAACTAACTGTGGCATCACACGCCTGTAATCCCAACAGTTGGGAGGCTGAGAAGGAGAATATTGACATTGAGGCTAGCCGAGGCTACAATATAGTAAGACCATGTTTCAAAAGAGAGAGAGAGAGAGAGAGAGAGAGAGAGAGAGAGAGAGAGAGAGAGAGAGAGAGAGATGATTCCTTGCAAGGATTAGTAACAAACATGAAATTAATATTAATTTAGTATTTATTTTCCAAGACCTAACAGTAGTGCAGTGTTGTACATTCTGAAGATTATTATCATGTTGTTCACACTGTTCAATGTATTTCCAATATTCTATGTATAAACATATTTGAAAAATTAGTGTTATTTTAAAAATTGGTATGAGGAGATATAAATGGGAGAATTTGGTGTAAAATTAAATCTGCCTACACATTCAACATCTTTTGATACAATCTTAGAAAAGCTGAACTACAGCTTAGTGCAAAACTCTAATACAGAATTAAAATATTAATAGATGTTCTCACAACTTAACTGTAGTGGATAAAATATTAATAGATGTTCTCACAACTTAACTGTAGTGGAGTGTGTTACTCAAAGTAAGCCGTCCCCTAATACGAACAGTGCTAACTAAATTGAACACAATATCAAAATTCCTTATACTTTGACACCATAGATTTTGGGTTATTTCTATGCTTTTGTTTTAATTTAACCATTTGCTGTGCTTTAAAAATCAAAAACCTCCACCAGAAGTCCAGGTCTCTGATGTAAAAGTCTTCAAACATGGCATTACCAGCTGTTTTACCTGATAACAGCTGTTCCTTCTCGCCAAGAGCAGGCAGCTTTTGGCCTGGGAGTGTGCTAGTCTATCCTTACGCGTGCCCACTGGCTGCCAGGCCTGTGTTGGCATCTGAGTATGTAATCTTTCTTTCAAAAGGAGGATAGTTGGAATTAATGAGACAAGGGCAGAAGAGATTTCTACTTAGTCTCCCTATTTTCCCCATATGGAATTAAAGCATGCTCAAATTTATGAAGACATAGATGTCTTCCACACTTCCTTCAGTAAGTCTTCCCTACGTGCTGAGATTTGGTTACAGTGTGAGTCATTCACTCTTGATGCGTCTCCTCAAATGGAGCACTATGGTCATTCCTGGTTATCCATGGCTGTCTGCCCAAGGCAAAAGCATCATCATCGCTTGGCCTCATGGTGCTTTAACTAGCTCAAAGACATGGCTCCAAGTGTATTACACATACTTCCTTTACTTACTGTAGATAGTCATTAATGTAGGATATTTCAGGGCAGTTTGCTTCACTTTCATTCTTGGTTAAGAAGATGTCTAATGCCAAATTCAATTTATCAGATACAATAATTAAATTCAGTCAAATGTGATGAATTCACCAGCCATGGTGGGGTATCATATTCCCAGTCCCATACTATTTCTGTTGTCTCTACTCTTTTACACCCAAGAACCTCTCCCTTAGGAATGAGTATGAGTCTGTTTGACTTTTGTTCAGGTTATTTAGATATTCAACAATTTCAATTGGTGATTGCTTTGAATTTTAGCAGTTGAATACTACTTGTGTTTAGTGTGTCAATTTTTGTAAATTAGTACTTAGGCCCCTCTGCATGGTCTATGCTATGACTATGAATCCTGCTCCACCCCCACAAACACACACACTTATTATTTCAATGAAGCAAATGGGCTGGAGAGGTGGTCAGTGGTTGAAAGCATGCATGGCCCTTACAAAGGACCAGACTTGTTTCCCAGCACGTACGCTGGGAGGCTCATAATCTCCTGAGTCTAGCTCTAGGGGATCTCATGCTTTCTCTGGCCTCTAAGGGCACAGATACCCTTGCACTGCTCATACTAACATGCAGACATAGTATATACAAAATAAATAAAATATCTTTTCAATGAGATAAAACAGCGCGGCACTTTGCTATGTCATCTGGTATTTAGTTGATGTCTATTAAAATATCCATTATTCTGACAGTCTCATAGATGAAATGTCACTCTGTGACCTATTCTGGAAGCCTTGTTGACTCTCATATATCATGGGTAGTTGCTTTTTTTGTTGAAAGTACATGCTGTTTTATATGTGGTAGAAAAGAACACTAAGATACTGTTATCAGTTTCCTCTTATAGAATGTGCTCACCTGCAACCATCAGCTGCTTATGGGATTCTAAATGTTCAGAGAGCAAAGAACACATGTTCTTATTGTCTTAACGATGAATTATAAACTAAGTTTGTTATGTAGTTATTTTTGTTCTGTAATCAGATAAACAACTATTATTCCCATATATAAAATTACATAATTTTACATAATTCAATTAAATGCAAATTCCCCTAGCTGAGAGAGGACATGTGATTTAAAAGTCCATGGCCAGGTCTGTCCTGCATGAAATAACTGTTAGCTAAGATTTTGTTTGAGAATCAGCAGAAAACCCAGGCCAACTAGTCAGGGGTCAAGAGGGCCAGAGAACATAAGGGGGTGAGTGGAGAGAAGTGGAACCATCCCTTAGGAGGTTTAGTAGCTGGTGACAGTTTCTGGACTATTCCGCATGTGATGGGCAGAAGATGAACTGCAAGTAGGTACAGGAACCCGAAGATCCTGGGATTAGGAGGAAAAGGAGGACAGTGGTGGTTTGAACCAGAGCATTTGCAGAGGACAGGAAGTTTCAGGTTTGCAATATATTCTAAAAATGAAGCTGACAGCATTTGCCAGTGGATCAGATACATGTGGCAAAATAAAGAGAGTAAAACACAGAAGAGTCCTGCTTTGAATCTTGAGTCACTTTATCTTTGATTCTTTTCCCCCTCAATATACAAGTTATAAAATCATTTCTATTTTAAGAATTCCACTTTATGTAATTGCCCTCTTATTATGTTGCTTCCCACCATTCTTTCTCTTTCTCCCTGTTTCTTGTTATCATCTGTCCATGGAAGCTTACAGATCATACCTGTTTGGTGAACTTTCTACCAGATGTTGAAATTCTTGTTCTTTCATTAAACTCTGATTGACCAAAGACCAGACTATTGCCACATCGTTTAATCAGTTGGAAGGCAGTCCCACGAGCTCTCTGGCCCAGTGCAGGCAGCAGGTAGACCTGCTGCCTCCTCAGTACAGTGTCCTGAACCTTTGTTGCAGAAATACTGGGGCCTCAGTTGTAGTAATATGTTCTTCTACAAGTCACAATTCCATGTTTCGATCCGTACAAGTGTCTGCCTTTGATATTAAGTCCCTAGAGGCCAGTTGCTGCTGTGTGCTAAATAAATGTTTTAAATGAAGCTAACCTTTCTATTCCAATGTACTCACTGTGTTCAACAAGAATTTTAATCACCTTTTGCCAGTAACCTGGTTCTTTTCATTTCACATTTAAAGGAACAACACAGTATTGTTCCAAACACCTTGTCATTTCACAGTGGAGCAGCCTGTTTGTGTGTGAAGTGCTGGCCTCTACCACACAGGCTTCATCAAGGTCTCCATTGTAATGACATCCTACTTTGTCATTCTAGTACCCAGACCATACAGGTCCAATGCTTGGAACCCTGTGGGACAGGACGGAGAACCCCTGTGGTCAGAAATAGTCGACATTCTGCTGGAGCAACACATCCAGAACAACATCTAGAACTCTCATTCAGTTGACTTCAATGTTGTTTTTATAAGCCATGGTTAGCAAAGAGAATTCATTTCCTATGAGTATCATCATGAACTTTTGTAAAGCATCAATGATTTATTTGCTTTGTGTCTAAGATTAACCAAGTTGAGAATGGAAAAATCCTATTAGATCGTAAGAGACTGGTCCTTTCCTGATGCAGGATTATGTGCTAAAGTATATTTCCTAACCTTTGTTCTTTTTTTTAATAACATTCTCCCAGTATTCATTGGGAAGACTTTGCTCCAAATATTTCCATGAAATTATGTCACACATTGATTTTAGATGGAGACAAAACCGTTAGGTTTGTTTTATCCTACACACTGAAGTTTGTTAATACAAACATGTTTACTTCTTCAAAGAGTAATTACACTATTCCTCCAGAACCTCAGGTCAGGGCTGTCTTCCCTTTTATTCAAGAAACATTAACTATTATTTTTGGAACCATGCTATTTTGTTTGGAACATGCTCTGAACTCCTGGTCATTTGTGACGTATCCTTTGCCTTATGGAGACGTTAGAATGCACCTTCAACTAGTGGGCAAGCAGATCAGAGTTATTTTCCATTGTTTGACTGTCAAAAAGGCAGGTTCAAAGATTCATGCTCCAGAGACATAAATAATTTGAATAATGACATAGTGATTTCTGTTCTCCAGTGCCTTGCAGTTGTATATCTAGACCAGGTGAGATGCAACAGGCGAATTCTGTCTGTGGACTATAAGAGTTTGCAAGTTAAATGATTCTGAAAAACCGAAATAGGTAACTTTGAAAGCAGAAGAATAATCTCTAATATTGGATTCACATATTTCTTTAGTATCAGTCTGAAATTAAGCAATTACTTAAATTAATAAATATTCGGGTTTTTGTTGGTTGGTTGGTTGGTTTTTAAGGACCACTGGTTGAGTCTACTGATTTGCTATTTTAACATTTACCATGGCCCATCCGTATCTCCAAGATGATTTGTAAACTTCTTAATATGGTGTATGCTTTATCTGGAAGCTACCTTCCGGTCCTCCCCCACCTTTTCTCATCCTTCCTCCTGGTCCAGCCTCCCACCCCAGGTGTTTCCCTGCACTCACCTCTGTGGAGGGTCCCAGGGAAAGCTTACGTCTTCTCCCTGTCTTTACTGGTTTTCCTTCATGCATACTGTAGCTAGTTCTCTTCCGCTTCTGCTGGAGTTTGGCAATGTCACAGGGATGAAATCTTTAAGAAGTTAGGTCTCATGGAACACAGTTTTCTCCCAGGCACTCCACCATCATGAAATTGTTGTTGGGCCGGGACTGTAAGTCAGAGCCAGAGTGCTTGCTGAGAATGCACAGGGTTCAAGTCCCACTACTGCAACAATGAAAAGGATGAGTATTTTCATGGGGAAGTGGGGAAAGTGGGTCATATTTCCTGGGACTGGATCAGTTCCCATAAGAATGCATTGTTATAGTGAGCATGCTTCCCCCCTACCCCCGAATTTCTCATCCACACATACCTGTTTCCTGTCGGCCATGTGTTCGTGCTCTCAGGAAGGCAGTTCCTGATGTCATGCAGTGGCCTCCAGAGCTGTGAGCTAAGCAAACCTCTTTTCTTAGAGACTTCTCTCCCTGAGGTACTTTTATGACCACAGAAACAGGCTAAGACAATGCCCAACCTAAAATGACTGGACAACTTCTCTGAACCTCATTAGATATGGCTGAACTGTTTTATATTTTCTGGGGATTTTTAAAGAAAGAGATGATGCTCTACTTACCTTTGTATTTATCTCTTCCTCTAACATCTTCCCCAGGATCTGCTAGGTATGCAATAGTAGGAATATTGTAGATAACTTAATAAATGAATGCCATGATAATTCACCTATGGATAGATAGTAATGAATGTTATAATGACTAGTATGCAATATTTCTTATTCTGATTCTTCATCTCTCACATAAGGGAAGAGAGCTCTCTCTCTCTCTCTCTCTCTCTCTCTCTCTCTCTCTCTCTCTCTCTCTCTCTCTCTCTCTCGGGCTGTCGACTGCCGGGGCTTGGTGGGACCCAAAGAGAAAACTCCAGCTATATATATATATATATATGTATATATATATGTATATATATATATACATATACATGTATGCACCTGTTGTATTTTGATCAGAAGCCTTTTTTCATCACTGTTACTTTGACCTCAGTTTGAGTAGAGTTTGATTATAATAATCTAAGATAAATTATATGATGTTATATAACTATATGCTATTTGCTGACATATTATTTTGTGCATTTGCCTAAGTAAAGAGTTATTATTATCCTGAGGACTCTTGGGAACATTTAAGAAGTGTTTATTGCTAACATGTATGGCATAAATACACATCTCTGGGCAATGGAAACATGATATGTGATAATGTTAGAAACACAAAAAAGTGTCTTGGCAGTGGTGGCACAAGCCTTTAATCCCTACACTCGGGAGGCAGACACAGATGGCTCTTTGAGTTTGAGGCCAGCCTGGTGTACAGAGGGAGTTCCAAGACAGCCAGGGCTACACAGAGAAACTCTGTCTTGAAAAACCAATAAGTAAATAAGTAAGTAAGTAAATAAATAAATAAATGAATACAAAGAAAGGAAGGAAGGAAGGAAGGAAGGAAGGAAGGAAGGAAGGAAGGAAGGAAGAAAGAAAAGAAAGAAAGAAAAGTAAAAGAAACAGAAACATGTAACGCTGTATGCAGTTGCATTAAAAAGCTTCGCATATATAGTAATTGCTCTGGAAATTCAGGGAGTGATACATTGAGAAGGACTAGGAAAGAAGCAGGATTCCAGTGGGTGACAGGGACAGGAGATCCCAGTGAAATGGTGCGTCACGGCAGTGTACAGGTTATCAAGAGTCATGTTCTCCGGAGTCAGGAGTCTTTCCTTGGTCTCCACGTGTCACTTTCCCATTCTCTGGTCATTCCTCTTTGTCTGCTGCTTTGCCCAGGGTCACACTAGCTGAGTCCTGGGAAAGAGTCCAGTGGGAAGCATGTGAGAAACTTCCTGGCTGTAGCAGAAGATCTCTGCAGTGTGGAATTGCTTTGTTGCTTGGGCCTCACATCTGTTTCCTTGTCCCTTCACTAGCCCGGTGCTAAAGTGCATCTCCCAATTCCTGGCTCCTTGGCCTTTTGACCATTCCTGAAGCCTTGTCACTGTGTCCCCCTGGCCTGCACGATTTCTCTGCTTTTGATCTCTGAATGCCTGGGATCTGTAGGTTCTCATTTCTTCCCAGCTGAGATTCCAAGCTTGTTGGCCTTGCTTCTGCTACCTGGCTTGATTTGTAGTTGGATTATTCTGTATCTAGTGCTGACCTATTGTGTGGATTTCTCTGTATCTAGTGCTGGCCTACTGTGTAGATTCCTCTGTATCTAGTGCTGACCTACTGTGTGGATTCCTCTGTATCTAGGACTGGCCTACTGTGTGGATTCCTCTGTATCTAGTGCTGACCTACTGTGTGGATTCCTCCGTATCTAGGACTGGCCTACTGTGTGGATTCTTCCATATCTAGGGCTGAACTACTGTGTAGATTCCTCCGTATCTAGGGCTGGCCTACTGTGTGGATTCTTCTGTATCTAGGGCTGGCCTACTGTGTGGATTCCTCTGTATCTAGGGCTGGCCTACTGTGTGGATTCCTCTGTATCTAGGAATGACCTACTGTGTGGATTCCTCCGTATCTAGGGCTGGCCTACTGTGTGGATTCCTCTGTATCTAGTAATGACCTACTGTGTGGATTCTTCTACATGTATGCTGACTTACTGCACTGGTGACATTGCCAACCATAAGACATTATGATCTCAGTCTTCTGCTGGGCTTCTTGTTGTGTCCTATCAGCTCGTTTGCTTGACCCAGCATGTTCACTGTGGGTACTGGAAATATCTATAACACCAAAAAGAACTGAGAGAAGACTGGACTGGAAGACATTCAGGAAAGGTTGAAGTTTGTATTTCATTCTTTAGATTAATGATCCTCAAAATGAATAATTTAGATCCAGAGCTAAACAAGATGATTCATAGAAAAATGGAAAGTTATTATAATGATTGAGTCAATGTGTTCAAATTTTCAGATAAAATAATATTCTCACTTAAAATACAAAGGAAGTGAAATGTATTGAAATACCACTATTTAAATTAAGAACTGACCCAACTTACTCTTCATACCAGAAGGTCACTTGCTGAGTTTGGTCATAGGCTTCTGGAAAGAGCTAATCCATGACCTGGTAGGGTTGAGCGTGAGGACCTTATTTGTTTGTTCGCTTCCAGCATTTCTGAGCAATTGTAGTTTATGTGTGCTGAGTTTTGCAGGTCACGTTTTTAGCTTTATCTAAAACAGCACTCAAAGAATAAGCCTCTCCAGTAAGAAAATTTCCACCCAGAACCTAGAATTGAGCTGCTACTCAGAATGCCATCATGAGGTGGACCTTGTGCTTTTTGATCCAAGAGTAACTCTTCAACCAGTTTGAGCAAAAGGTGATGGTATTTTAATGAGGTGCAACAAAACTAGTAATTCCCAAGGAGACTGTCAGAAGTAGAAGGGTATTCAACTGTCTTTGACAAAGGACCTGGCCATTAGTACATATTCTACTTATAAGCACATGAGTATCATGATTACTTGGCCGTTTATATGCAATGGTTATAAATGCCAGTTTCACATTCAACCTTTGAAGTCCACAATTACCATACTTAGACATCTATGTAAATATTGTTATCCATGCAAACAATATCCACATTGACCAAATGATCAAAATATTTTAGTGACCGGGGTTATTGTGTAGTCATCTAGTTGAAAATGTTTAGATCACAGATCATTCTAGTAATGGATTGTTTCCCTATGTGAATGACAAGATGGATTTAGAGTTTTCTGAAGTAACCTCTGAAGAAGATGATGAAAGAATAGTATTTATTTGATGTTTAGCTTCTTACTTGAAGGAACAAACTGCCAAGCTTTCTAGTGTAAAAGGCTCAGGTCTAGTGGATATTTCCTTAACATACTGAGTATGAGTTTAGGTAAATGAGTTCAATTTTAGTTGCTAAGGAAAAGGGGAGACAGACACACTCACACCACTCTCTCTCACACACTTGTCTCACACTCACACAGGCATACATTTCATACTTTTGTCCCTGTCCCTAATAACAAGAATAACAGTTCCCCCATTCTTAAAGATCCAGAAACTTTACTTCTCACTGGTGCTATAATGTGACAGGCTTTCTAGTGACAAGAGTTCCTTTATCAGTGTTTCCATCTACTTCTGCTACAATTATTTATGTATTTGAACTTGTCAACTCAAATGAGAAGAAGAATAACATTAACTTGTCTGAAATGGTCAGAATTCATTTGTATTAAACATAGAGTTCAATTAACAGTTTATCTACCCGTTCTACAAATAAACCTAGGAAGGAAGTGTTGACAGAGAACTCAGGCATCTCAACACATGGGATGGTTTACCAAGAAAGTTATGAGAGCTATAAATCCGTGGAACTCTACTTTAAGTGAAGTTCTTCAGGAAAGAGGGGTAGGCAAAAGAATGAGAATTCTATTTTTAACTTGGGTCTGTTCTTTGACGTGTTGACAAACTCTGACCCTTTTGAACAGACAACCAGGCATGTAGCTTTTGGACCCTTTCGTATTCTGCAAACATTAGGATGCAGCCCTGTGCCTCCTGATCTGACCCATTCCGACCTCACGTGCTGAACCCGTGAACATTACACAATATTCATTAAAGGTGTGAGCTGGATTCATTGCCTATGTGGTTCCCTGGAAACTAAGACCTTGTTTGACTGGTTTGCATGGAATGAAAATAACATTTTTTTTTCTCATGGTAATTTTTATCAGTATAAGCTCTAAAAAATGAGCCACACAAAATTAGAATTTGAAACTTTCATTTGATTTTATTCCAAATAGGACTTTTAAACTTTAAAATTTTAATATAATTTTTACAAACTCGTCCTTTTAAGTATTTACTTTGGCTTCCCCTATCCTACCTTCCTGCATCTCTGAATGTTTATAAACTTTTGAAATCAGAAACAATGTCATAGACTTTCCCTCTTGCCTCCCCAGGAAGTTGATTAAAATAGTGCTCCTGGTTCCCCAGTTTCTTCCCGTACCTCAGAGCAGGAGGACAGATTGTACGTAGAACATGCAGGAATAGCAACATCTGCTGCCTGTCAGTCACATAACAATCAGAGTACAGTCTTTGATGTAGGCAACTGACTTCAGGAGTCCATAGCACACACTCAGTCTGGGCACTGAACTCAATAGACGTCATCAGTTCCCAAACACGGTGCTTGAGTACTTCCTGAGAGAAGCCACAGTGGGGAACCGTGGTAAAGGGGTGTTTGAGATGGTGATGCATGGCCAGAGCTGAGAGCAGAACGCTGCTGAAATGCGGGTGCATCCGTGTGATGGAAGAAGCAGGAGCAGGGGTAAGGAAGGTCTGAAGCAGCTGGCTGTTAAGTGACTCCAGCCAAGGTCCTCCATCTCCATACTTCCTGTTCTCAAACTATATTAAGTCCACTTCTCAACCCTGTATTGTCTGCATTTACTTCTCTACAGTAGAGATTTGGTTTTTGAAATAAATTTCCATCCTGCATGTCTGTACTACTATTGCTATGGAAAGCAAAACTAGACAAATGTAGATCCTGAAAAAAAACTTGTCTAGATTGAAGGATATGACAACAATTGTTCTGAGGCAACCTAAAATAAAATAAAACAAAGTAAAAAAACCTCTTCCTTACCTGGAGTTTGGGTGTTTCATACATACATTATTAGCAGTGGTGGTTAACTACTTATCCACCAGGCACTTCAGTACACATAAGTTTCTTTAATCCCCACAACTACACGAGGAACTAGTGGGCATTATCATCATTTTTCACGTGAAGACACCGAGGCAGAAGTTAACTTTCTAAGCTAAATGCCGCTTAGCCACTTGATAGGTGGTTCTGCCCCAGAGCACATGCCTGAGTGACTGTCTCTGCCACCCTCTCAACCCTGTTCGGTGTTAATCATATCTACCAGGGCTGCTGATTATTTGTGTAAATGTTGTGTTCCAGTGGGCCAGGGCTTTGTGTTTTCTATGGGTAATTTGCCCCCCCCTCCCCCGGTAAACTGCTCACATTCTAGCTGAAGAAGATAGGAATAGCCGGGCGGTGATGGCGCACGCCTTTAATCCCAGCACTCGGGAGGCAGAGCCAGGTGGATCTCTGTGAGTTCAAGGCCAGCCTGGGCTACCAAGTGAGTTCCAGGAAAAGGCGCAAAGCTACACAGAGAAACCCTGTCTCGAAAAACTAAAAAAAAAAAAAAAAAAAAAAAAAAGAAGAAGAAGAACAAGAAGAAGAAGAAGAAGAAGAAGATAGGAATAATGCAGCAGGTGGGAGCACACTCAGCCCCTCCCCCAGCTCGGAAGTGGAAGCGTTACTTTTGCACTCGGAAGTGGAAGCGTTACTTTTGCACTCGGAAGTGGAAGCGTTACTTTTGCACTCGGAAGTGGAAGCGTTACTTTTGCACTCGGAAGTGGAAGCGTTACTTTTGCACTCGGAAGTGGAAGCGTTACTTTTGCACTCGGAAGTGGAAGCGTTACTTTTGCACTATCCGCAGTTACACCAGCACAGGAGAACCAACTAATAGTGATGATCCAAAGCATAAGCTTTAATTTCTAGGGTTTATTGAGCTTCTCTTGTATTAGTATTTAAACTATTTTCCTTTGGGGACGTACTTTCCTTGATTTGTAACCAGTTAGTATGTAACCAGGTAGTCTTACTAAAAGTTTCACGTTTAAAAGTGATAGTATGAAATGTTTTAACTTAATGATTGATACACACACGTGGAGTTGCAAGGTGCCATTGCCAGTTCCGCTAGGCACTGATATTGATAATAATTAAGCTGAATAGCAAAGTGCAGAGAAATATCTTTGAGTTCTATTTTTACTTCATTGCAGTAAATCTGAGTTTGATGTGGAAACCTAGGTGTGCTCTCCTGAGAGTTATACGTGTAGTTATCACAGCTCCTACATCTTTTCCCGTGGCTGAGTGGCTTTCTAAATATAATCACAAAGGACGGGCTTCCTTTCCATGAAACTTCATTCTGAAAGGAGCTTCGTGAGGGCCCACAGGGCAGAACACGGCCATGAAGAGTGGCTTTCAAGGTACACACACGTATTTACTTTATTGAAAACACATTCCATTTCTTATTGTTACGTGATACTTTCGCCCTGCCTCAGCAACATGAATCTTTGCAGGTAAATCACTATGTAGAATTTTGTCACCATGGTAGAAATTTTAGGAATTTAGTAAAACCTTCTCACCACGCTTAACTTGACCAGGAAAATCAAATCACTCCTTGGCTGTTGGGGCAGCGTAAGGACTATGTCCACATGTCTAAGGTCTATATAAATAAACACTGTATTTTAAAATGTAAGTTTAGAATTATTTATTTATTTATTTATTTATTTATTTATTTATTTATTTATCTATTTATTCTGCAATATATGGAGGTAAGAGGACAGCTTGGAGTGTGCATGTGTTCTCTTAGTCTACAGTATAGGTCCCAGGAATCAAACTCAGGTCCTCCAGTCTGGTTGTAAGCTCTTGCCACCCCCAAGCCATAGGAAAGGCCCTAAATCTGCTCTTAAGGGAAACTATGTTAGGTACCACCTGCTTTACTAAATCTTTCAGGGAGGCACTCCCATTTAAACCTTAAACAGATCTCTGAATGATTGTGCCTGTTTAAAAATGAAAGGGCTTTTTTGTTATTTGTCTAAGATTATGTAAGTATTAAATAGGAATAAACTACTTAGGCCTAACTCCAGAGTAAGAGTTTTGCATTTTATGCAGAGTGAGATGTAACTAACTATAAAGCAACGTGTGGGGACTTATGGCTGTAACACAGTAATCTCAGGAGGATGGAGCAGGAGGGTCCAGTTTGAGGCCAGCCTTGGCTGAATGCTGAAGGAGGCCATCCCGGCCTAACTTCCCACTCTGTCACAAACAAACAAAATTATATAATAAACACATTGCTGAGTAAAAATAATCTAAAATCTTACAAATATTATTTTGCTTAATACTTGACCCTTAGCAATAGCAATGTTTTTCACTTATTTTTATCTACTAGCTGCCGTCAACTCCCGTTGGCTACACTTGGATGTCAAGTGATGATACCTAGATAAGGACTCTACCATCTGAATTTATTAACCACACACACAACAACAACTTGACATCAGGAATTCTCTGCAAATAACGTTACCGCAGTACCACACTGGAATACATTGTAATTACCTTCAAGATCTCTTAGGAACCAGTACTCTTAGGTGATGCTGGGGTTTATGAGCAAAGTGATTTGATTGTCTCTGCTCAGGTGTTCCCCTGAAGGCTGGAAGAGCTGTGATGTTTGTGATTGTTTTCCTGTGTTTTTCCATTTTAAGTTTTAGGAATGAATAAAACAGATATGACCAGAATAAACCATTTTTCTCACTGCTTTATATTCTCCCAACTTTTTGCAAAACCAGACTTTTTTGATAGCAATTATAAGCAATAATATGTGGCAATGGTTATGTAGAAAATGCTTACTTAAATACAGTTTATGAAACATATTTTTAATTATAGTTTATATGGCCTTGTTTATCATTGTTGAACAGTAATTAAAAGTTAAAAATAACCAATAATCTGGTTTAGAGGAACTTGATACTAAAATAATGATTTTAACTGTGGATTTTGGCTTACGAATTCAGTAGCTGTCTAATCTATTGCTGACTTATTAATTATTAATTAATTATTAATCTCTGTGCCCTTTGGTCAGAAATCTGGGGAAGAGCCACATGAGCTGAGCATGACAAGGTTAATGACCTTGTTTACTTTTTCTTTGTGTCTGAGACTAATCTCTTTTGAAAACTCAAAACATCCTTCAGAAAATAACATTGACTGTGGGGTTGGTAGGAAAGGGGATGGGAAGAAGGTACAAGCTACGAATTGGGTTCTAAAGCCCTGCTCTGTGTGCCACCAGTGGGGGCTGCTGGGAACTGGCTGGTGTTTGGAGGCTCCCCACCCCAGTCTTTGGCTCTCTGGATTTTCCCTTGGATAGTGGAATACGTTAGGCATGCCTCATCCTCAGATCAAGTACTGAGATAAAGTGACTTCCAAACAGCAGATTGATTGACTTTGGTTCATGAATTCATATTTAATATGTGTAAACCTGGAGGCTATGATGCTAAGACCACTGGCTATGTTTACCAAAATTATTTATTCACACATTCTAGTCCTTGAATTAAAAAAATTCCATTTGGGGTAGAAGGTTGGATTGAAATAACTTGTTTTACAGTGATAAAATTGTAAATGCCTCTCTTGGCATTGGTGGGTTTCTTTAGGTGTGGCCCAGAATCAGGACCTAGGGAAATGGGAGATTGCGAGGTATTATGGTGGGTTATTTGGCTAGAATGCCATTGGCCTCCCACTGAATATTCCTTGTTGCTATCATCTGTCTTCTATTATATCCACAGGATTCCCTCCTGAATCCCATCCCAGTAAGTTAATTGCTAGTAGGCATTATATTTAATGGGGCAGTGTTGATTTTTTAAAACATGGATTAAATGTAGCCATTTTTAATTTCATTTGAAATGACACTTAGTTATATGATTTATATATATGATAGTTATATGATTTAGCAATATTAAAAATATATAAAGATACTTTAAAATTTGTGGCATCATTATACTAATTGAAGTTTAAAAGAAGTTTAACTTTTCTGCAGTCTTTCCAATACTTGGGGCACTTCTATGTCAAGTGATTAGACAGAGCCTTGTGTGTTATAGCTTTAGTTCTGATTTTTAGGGATTTCTGCTGGTGATTCCATGTACATGTGGTGAAGAAACATGTTTTATAAAGTTTCAGCAACACTGTAGATAATATGTTATATTCATTTTTTCATTCTAATTGTTTTAGCTTCATAACAAATACCTTCCATGCTTCTTTCTAGTTACAATTGCTTCATAGGTATGACTCAGTATTTGAGTATCAGAACTTGTTACATCTTTCATGTAGCATTGAATATTTAATTTTAAGTCAGTTGAAAACAGTGTGGCTGTAGCACTAAGCTCTCTTGAGTCTTTCCAGACCAATCACGGAGCATTCATGAGCCTGCTGTTCCTAGCTGCCCCTGCTTTTATAAGGGATGTAGCAATGGCTGCACTATCAAGAATGAGTTTTCTTCATCAAACTTCCTTGGAGTGAAAATTATCATTTGCTAAACACATTTTAAATCTTCATTATTTCCCAGCCTCTTAAAAAATGAGGGTGATGGGATTCAGCAACTAGCTCAATTTCTCCATAAAACCAAGGCAGTTCCTTGGAGGTGATGCTCACAATACCATGCATAACACCACCTTTGTAACTATACAGACAGGTTAGCGACTCTCTAAGTCATCAGCAATAGTTTTAAAAATGTGAATTAATCTCAACAAGCTAGAAAGGATAAAAACAAACTACCAAGCTATGAAAGCCACATGCCACTCAAAATAAACAAAGACAACTACAGGGCCTCCAAACAGTTGTCAATAAACAGTCCTAACCCACTTCACTTTCTAAGAGTTGATGTTTCCTTGGTTTGAGAGAAGCAGCTTGTTCTTTGTCTATTAACCCTTGGCTATAGGAACGCTTAGCAAACCAAAACCAGGCTTTGGCCCACAAGTACCGAAATATCTGGATGCTCAGCTTTCTTGCAGGTTTTTGAATGGGTCTCTGTTTTCTCCCGACTCTGTCTTGCTTGTATCACCATCACTGCTGTTGATATCATCTACTGTAACAGAGCATTTCTGAAGTGCTTCCCCCAAGGAGTCTTCTGTCTGGTTTGTATTACTTAATCTTCCCCATAGCTCTCAGGGAGGGATACTTTACTGTTCCATTTCTCAGATGTGGAAACTGAGATTGGAGGGGAAGTGTCACTCTCAGGAAGCACAGACACTGGAGTTTGACTGAGGTATCTCGGATTCCCAGCTCTGAGCTCTAACTCTGTAGTGGACTTGCGAAGGTTGGCTGTGTCTGTTCTGCTGACACAGTTCCAGTCAGAGCTGGGTCAGTCCAGTCACATGGTAGGTGTTAAGTCTTCTAGGTGGAAGTCGTCCAGAGTGTGGACAGCTCTGGTTCTTAAGGTCGGACAGGAAGCTTTCCTTCACTTGCAGGAAGCCTGCAGTGTTTTTATGGCCGCCTGTGTCTATTCAACTAAACAAAAGCCTGCTCCAGCGACAAATGATGTAACCATCTATTTCTCAGAGGCTAGAGTTGTTTTTGTTATGCTTGTAATTATATCATCCAGTTTAGAGTCTTCATGTTCTGCTCTATGCTTTCCCCTTGCTTCTTCTATACCCACAAGTCACCAAGCTCAATATGAGAAGTTTGTAGCAAAGACTAATGGAAAAATTATAGATTTTGAATGGAGATAAAGCCAAGTTTGATAGATATATAGATCTACCAGTTACTGTTTTTCTAATTTTGTACCAAGATGCTTACTCTCCTTGTGTCTTGATTTTCCTGTCTTTAGAATGTCTTATAATAATGTTTACATGATTGTTTTGTAATAAATAAGATCAGTGAATGGAAGTACATTTATTATATTTGATGTATTTGCTATACCATGATACGATGCCCAGCACTGCTCCAAGGATAGATCCAATTGGGGCATTGAAGGAATGAAGAAATGACAGACAGATGGACAAATGGACAGAATGTTGGGATCAGGTGGTCTGGGTCCTCTGCTGGAGAATCTTTAGGACCCTAGGAGCACAGTGTTTTTATTCTATACATTTGAACAGGGGGTAGTGTTCCTGCACACAGTTGAACAGGGAGGCAGGGTTATTATATACAGATAAATAGACAAAGTTTATGGTATACAGCTGGATCAAGGAGACAGGCTTAGCTAATCTAGGTAGGAGCAGTGTTCAGGCCCTAAACATCTAATGGAGGAAGCTGTGTTGGACATTTTCTGCACACACTATCAACATCCACCTCAGACCAGAGGCAGGCTTTGCCATTGCCGTGGGCTGAGACTAGGGTACTTGACAAAAGTCATGTATGTGTCAACAACACACATTCATTCGGGACTTCTCACACTCAGGACTTCCTCTTTCCCTCTCCCCACACCATGGCTACTTAAGCCAGCCTTTCATATTTCTAACTTTATGTTTAGTTAATATGACTCACAAAGGCTCCTTATTTTGCCTCTGTTCACTTTAGGAAGTCACAGTGTTCTTGACCCTGGGACCTAACATGATGACGCTCCTTTTCTCTGCCTTTCTGTGAAAGAACGTCAGAGGGTGTACTCTGACTACACTTCCCATTCCTGACCTATCTTGTCATAATAAAACAGGACGTACTTTCCCAGATAACTAGTTTCTTATTCTTATAGTCTGCAAACTCCCACTTGTCCTTTTAACCATATCTTTGTGCTACAGTTTAAGCTTTTCAGAAAGTTTGTAATATTTTATTTTAAAAATTTATTTTAGTGGGTTGTGGCACCTGTAACCCCAGTACTATGGTTGGAGGATTGCTATAAGTTCAAAGCCAGCATAGGCTACAGAGTCAGCCACTGCCTGAAAAATATGACTTTGAAGGAGGTCCCTAAAATTGGGCAATACCTTCCAGTGCCTCAGATAAGTGGTTATGATTCCACAGACTTCTCCACTCGGCCCTTGACTACTGACTGTGCTGGGCAATGAGGTCACCTCTTGGGTTCTGGGTCATACTGTTTCCTCTTAGGCATCCCTGCACACTGATTTTGGACAAGCCTAAGAATGTTACCTTCTGGGAACATTCCAGTGCACAGACTTTCCTAGAGTGGGGCCTTGGGGAAAACTCGAAAGGTCCACAGAGTTACACATTTACCTTTTAAAACTGGGTGGGACCATTTTTTTTCCACACTTTTTCCACACAGAATTTTGTTGTTTTCTTGTTTTTGGCTAAAATTTACTCACCTTAGTTCATCCTTTGTTTTCTGACTACAGAAATCAAGCTGTCTACCCTAGATATCAAGTCCAAACTTCATTTTCTTGTTTTTAACATGTTCAGCTTCTAATGGCATCCTCTGGTCATCCATATCAGGAACTAGGGCATGATAACAAACCACAGAGCTGACCCATTTTGCCTGAATCTGAACTTCACTCTTATTTTGTTTTGTGTGTGTGCTTGTACCTCAGCAGGATCTCTACATCTGTAAACAGTGGGTGAAACAGGATATCTCATGTTAGAGTGGGATTGAAATTTCCAAATGAAATAGTCAAGCACACCTGCAGCTACATGTAATCTGTTTAACGGCCTATTGATCTCTTAGCATTTACATGCTCTGTGGGGCAGAAGCTCACTGTGTGCCTCTGGCTGAGCCAGAGCGTGTGGTCCTCCACTTTCAGCTTCCTGAATGCTGGGATTACAATGATGTCAGGCACTTGTGGTCTTTTAAGTAAGAGGGAAAATAACTGGAACTAGAAAAATTAAAGTCCGTCATTCTAGTAGTCTGCTTTCTTGTTAAAGTCACTATCATTATGAGACTGAGATGAGATTTCACTGCCTGAGTGTATTCAATAATTGAATACAGATAACAGCTCAAGATCACAAGCACTTGCACCACTAAAAAGGAAAATATTTTAAAAATAGATTATTTTGCAAGGTTTTCTTAGTCTGTGGTGATGCTATAACAAAATACTATATATTTTATGTGTGTTTGGCATCTTTTAAAGAATATGATTTTAAAGTACGTACATTTTTAATTCTTTGAGAATTTCAGACAGTATATTGTGATCATATTATTTACACCTCCCCCGGCTCCTCCTATATCCACCTCCACCTTCTTAGTGTCCTTTTCTTTCTTTCTTTCTTTTTTTTTTTTGAGAACACTGAGTCCATTCTGTACTGTTCCTGTACTCATGGGTGGGGCCACACACTTGAGCATGGTTGACCCATCAGGGACCACACTCTTAAAATAAACTGTCTTCCATTCCCAGAAGCCATTAGCTATCAACAGCTTCTCAGCTACAGGTTTTGTGATTTTTTTCAACACCATCCATTTTTCACATTTCTGAATGTTGGAAGGTTCTTGATCACAGTGGCAGTGATAGTCTGGTGAAGGCGTCTTTATGTTCTATTAGTTTCTTCTCTACCATATCTTCTCTGATGGCAGCTAAGGGGAATCTTCTTTACCTTTTCCAGGGACACCAAAACCATTCATGAGCAATGCCCCTCCAGTAATTTTTATGGGAAATGATTAACATTTTTAAAGTATTTTTGAAATGGGCCAAGCCCATCAAAGAATAGGTATTTCATTAGGTGAACTAGACAAGTTAAAATGCTGCTAATTTTCCTCATCATTGTTTTCTGAAAAGCAAATAGCAGTGGAAATGTTATAACATTTAGAACATAAATGCATTTATTGAAAAAAAATCTAATCCAAGTTATCATACACTTTCCAAGTTTCCTCTTATGGATATCATTAGTAAGTTGTTTCCTGGCAAATTACATAATAAATTTCCATTTCTTATCTATTTTTGATGCCATGTAGCATGTCCTACCTTGTAGAATTGTCTGTCTACCTATAGATAGATATGTTTTTTAGCATTCAAATTCTATTAAGAAACCATGTAAACTATTTTAAAAGTGAGCCATCATATACACCATCCTCGTTTCATAAATAAAACACATCCTGAGAAGAATTTGTGTGGTCCTTCCTGCTCAAATAGAAGTAGCCGTTATCCAGCACTGGGCATCTTTACTCCCTGAGCATCTTTAATGTGTATGTCCGCTCCTGGGGCTAAGTCATATCATTTTTAGATGTTTATATAAGTAACATCACTGCATGATCCCGGTCCGTACCTCCTATTTTGCTTTTCTGTCTGACATAGTTTCATGAGATTTCTCTCCCCTTTGTGTTTTGGTTTTCTGGAGCCTTGTCATCCTGGACCTTCTCCTGTTACTCACCACCCTCCCTAGACATTCCCTGACTCATGTGGCTTCTGAGTCCACACTTGTTTGTCTCAAAACCTACTAAATATCTCCAGCAGGATATCCTCAAGAACCATAAATGTTATCCTTAAAAACGGGAGTTTATTATCATCTCCCCTGGCCTGCAATTTCTGATTTGCTGTTAAATTTAGTCCTTCTGGTGTTTTTGATCTTTTATAAATGCTTCAGTGTCCAAATCCTTCAGATGCTAAAAGTAAAAACAGAGCTGTTGGAGCATGAAACATACTACATATGCATGATCAGAGGAACAAACCCACAAAGTTTTAGCTTGTCTCGGTTGGTTTGGTTTGGGTGTTTTCTCTTGTAGGAGTCTGAGATGTGTACTCGAGCTCAGTGGACCACTCTGCTCTGAGAAACACTTCAATGATTTAGAGTACACTGTGTCCTTCATCCTCAACAAATGCCCTGCAAAATTGCCCTTATAGCCAGCGTAAGGGGGGCAGTGTCACCTCAAGGTCAAAAGAGGACTCTTAAGCAAGGGCCAAATGGTTTGCTTCATTTCTAGTCACACTGTGCTGCATGCAAGGGTTCTCATAGCCATGAGCTGTAAGTGGAAGCCCCCCTAGGTCACAGCTCTACACCACGGAAACCTGTAGAAAGGACTTAAGTGTTCTTTCCTGTGTCTGTCCCACATGTGGCTTCATTGATTGAGTTTCAGGACTCTCTGCCCTGCCTCACTGAGCTGCCATGGACTTCACCAGCCCTTCCTTAAACAACTTCAGAGCCCATCATCCGGTTTCATTTATTTCTTCCGGTGCACCCCTTGTAATATCTGAATTATCTTTCTGAAATATTATTCTTTTATTTAACTTCAGGAAAGTGAAAATATTGCTCGGCTTGCTAAACTTAGTAAAAGGGTCTTCTCCATGATACGTGATGACATGGAAAACAGCCACAGTGTAACATAGGTTACGTTTCTAGCCACGTCTTCGAACACCGTGAAGTGTGCCATGTCACTGACACTTTGCCACTCGGTGTGCTTCTGTTACTCTACACCTTCATTTTTATTTTTATTTTTATTTTTTTATTGTTTTATTTTTTTTTTCTTTGAGACAGGGTTTCTCTGTGTAGCTTTGCGCCTCTCCTGGAACTCACTTGGTAGCCCAGGCTGGCCTCAAACTCTCAGAGATCCGCCTGGCTCTGCCTCCCGAGTGCTGGGATTAAAGGCGTGCACCACCACCTCCCGGCTTATACCTTCATTTTTAAACTGTGAATCTTTGTTTCTGCAAAACTCTCTTTATCTCCCACCGCCTCTTTGTCTGCTTTCCTTTCCTTTTCCCCTTTTCCTTTCCTTTCCTTTCCTTTCCTTTCCTTTCCTTTCCTTTTTCCTTTTTCTTTTTTCCTTTTTCCTTTCCTTTTAATTTCTTTCTTTTCCTTTTTCCTTTTTCCTTTCCTTTCCTTTCCTTTCCTTTCCTTTTTCCTTTCCTTTCCTTTTTGTTATTTTGAGAGAAGGCCTCACTCTATAGCTGAGGTTAGCCTGGAATTAATTCCCTGTGTAGCTCAGGCTAGGCTGGAACTCCCTGGGAAGCACCCTCCTGCCTCAACCTCCCAAGTGTTGGGGTTACAGATATGAGCCACCCTTCTGTGCTCAGGAACTCGTTTTCCTGTGTCCTGTGCAATATTTACACCTACCAATAGCTTCCCGAACATACTCTCATCAAAGCAGCTAGATGCTTTTAACCTTTGCTCTTTGATCTGTGGCCTGCAGACCAGCAGCACATGCCGCTCAGAAGCCTGTTAGAAATACAGAATATTGGGCCCAACGTCATGGACTCAGTCTGTGTCTGGACATGTAACAGATTCCCGTGGTCTGACACTGCTGATGGCTTGGGCATTAGACACAGCCTTTATCACAGGGGCCTCCTTTTTTAATCTCACTTGATGCGGCCTCTTAAAGATTCTAAGGTTCTAATGTAGGAACAGTAGTTTTGAGTTCTCAAGACCTTCCAAAAAGCGTATGCTATGGACTCTTTATGTGTGTGTGGGGTGATCTAATATGTATTTCATCATTTATTCTTTGGGCATACTTGATCTTCAACAAAATCACATTTAGAATCTAAGTGTTTTCAGTCCTAAATAAACTTACTGTTTTGTAGAGAAACAGAAGTATTCCCGCCATCTAAGCCCAGGCCCTTTTAAACACAGGAGTGTTACAGTGCGTATTTCCCATAAGGTAGATGGATTATTTGTAGTTTATGATCACAGTTTTTGATACACCTATAAAGGACCCATTAGATGAAAGAACTTTTTCATAAAATGCTAAAAGTGAGATCTGTTAAGATGTTTATAAATGAGGATAAACCAGTTTAATGACAGAAGCTAGCTTTGGATTTTAGTAATCATTATAAAATTATACCAGAAGTTAGAAACTTCTCATGAAATCTATTTTAAAAGAATTTATTAAAAACAGTAAAAATAGATTCAAATATATACTCAAATGTAAATATAAAGGGAGGGGTGGAGAGATGTCTCAGTGGTTAAGAACACTGGCTGGCTGTTCTCCCAGAAGACCCAGTGTTCAATTCTTAGCACCATCATGGTGGCTCATGGCCGTCTATAATTCCAGTTCTGGAGTATCTGATGCCTTCTTCTGACTGCTATGGGCATGCGTGTGGTGCCCATAAAAATATTCAGGTAAAATAATCATATGTATAAAAAGAAATGTAAAAAGATGTAATGTAAATGTTAGTAAAGTGTAAATCTAAAGTTTTAATATGTTATAGCGTATATATTGTACTTTTCATTTGTTATATATGAGATACATATTTTTCTAAATAACTTTCAATCATCACTTGGGCCAATCTAGATTATATTGCATTGCATCGATTTAAGTTGTTAACTTATATATCAATAAGTGTGTATTTCTTCTTTTACAATCTTAAAAAACTAGTTTGATAATTATGGGATGTAGAATGCTTGAGAATTTTTTTTTTTTTTTTTTTTTTTTTTTTTTAGCTAGAGGACGGTTATATTAGAGTTTAAAAGGAAAACCCCAGGGCAGGCAAGCTGTAAATCTCAGAAAATGAAGAGAAGAAGGACAAAAACTGTGTCACTTGAGTTGAAGCACAATGGAGGTCAGCCAATGGAGTGACAGGCAGGCAGATGGCAGGGAACAGAGCTCTAGAGAAAGGGTGAGGAAGCCCAAAGTGCGTGGAAAGCAGCTCAGAACACAGAGAGACAGGGAAAGTTATGCTTTTTAGAGTAATTCCAAAAAGCAGAGAGACTTCCTCGGAAGAATGACTTTATTATATGAGAGACTGACAAGACAATTTTTAAGGAAATAATCTTTAGATTATTTGCTCATGCACATTCTGCTTTATAATGGATGAATTTAAAGAAGCGAGTCTAAACTTAAAAGATGCATTACTTTCAGCACTGGATGTTGGCTTTCCATCCAAATGGTCTGCCCTGTTAAGACCCTTTGTTGATTGTTTCTTCCTTCTTTACTATGGCTCACTGGGAAAAGCTACAGTGGAGGAACAGTGTGTCAACAGTCCCATTTTGAGGACAGATATGAGACTTTTGCTGAAGCAACTTCTTGATCAGCCATTCAGTTTCCTTATTAGAAATACTGGTGTTATATTTAGGAAGTGATCTCCTGTGCCAATGCATTCAAGAGTACTTCCTACTTTCTCTTCTATTAAGTTTAATGTAACTGGATTTATGTTGAGGTCTTTGATCCACTTGGACTTGAGTTTTGTGCATGTAAACCACAGAACCAGGGAGGCTATATAGCAGGGGGAACCCTAGGAAGACTGTGGATTATAATGTTTTGGTTTTACTCAATTACTGGGCAAGCCTCAATGAAACATTTCACTATTAGGATAAGAATTTATACTGTATCAAGTTGATAATAGAAAAATAAATAAATAAATAAAAATTAAAAAGAAGAAATACTGGTGCCAATATTTTCATTGATTGCTAGTCTAACAAAGTGAACACATTGTCAGAGTCATGTGTTGGGTCCTTTTTATGAAGTATGAATCAAGAACAAACAGATACGGTGACTGGAAGGGCCCACTTCTTTCTTTTCATAGCCTCACTGACTAGGCTCATTCTCACCCTCTTCTTCAAGGTGCATGTGGATGCGTCTTTCAGTGTGCAGGTGGGTCTGCAAATAGATTTTCATAACTCAATACCCAATGTATCAATCTTCTCAGCAAGTTGACATGTTTGTGTGGCTAAGTGTTTTAAGTTATCTTAATCATTTAAAAGGGAGATGGATGCTGCCTTCATTGCATGATTGTAAGTTTTCTTGCCTTATTCAATTTGGTCTTGTGCTGACCTAACTGGCCACATCTAATGGAAATGGGGAGACACTGTAGTTTCAAGTCAAGTATGGAAAGTTTTGACTTGGGTTTTAGTGTAACCTCTCTCAATAGAAGAGTAAATTCATAAGCATATTCAATTCTGTAAACACTCATGGCACACTCCCCCATGGACTTACACTATGCTGGAACTAGGGAGAACTGTACCTGACTCTGAGAACACAGGAAACAGTGTATCTTTGTCAGGTGTCAATTTTAATCTATAATGTGTAAACTTATGCAGTGAGAACTCAAAGAAAGGGTCTCTTCCTTCATCCCAGAGTGGTTGACCCCGAGATGGACACTAAAGGATAGCACTGTTGTTAGGTGAAGAAATATTTGAGAGAACACCCCTTGCTGAGCAAACAGCATTAGTGAAAGAAGGCTGTTCAGACAGAGGTTTTCCTGTTTATTGGGAAAATAAAATTAAACATCAGCGTAAGAGGCTGAAATGTAAAGCAAAGTTTGAAGAGTGTGGGATGGGCCTGGTGTGATAAGAACTAGAACATTGGGGCCTATGCTGGTGACCTAGAGCAGAGGGGTGGCAGGAGGGGTGGGTCATCTACCTAAAATGTCAGCATCCAAGAATGGACCTGCTTCATGTAATGGAGACAGATGTGTTCTGTCAGTTTTCTTTCCAACTCTCTTTTCTTAGTTCAAGTCCCCCACAGATGCTCCACTTGATGTACTTCTCTAGGTGAGATATTTGCTTTCCTCAAATCAATGACTGCTTCAAAGTTCTCAAGTCACTTACAGTCACCAAGTTAAGGAAGAGCCTTTTTGTTACTACACTAATGCACCTGAAGTCTAGAGAACAGCACTTACGACGTGAGGGTGTAATCCCCATCCAGGCTCCTAAGAGGATTGATCTACGATTTTCCCATTCCTGCTTCACTTCTAGTTTATAAGTTAACATATTCCCTAGAGAATTAACTGAAAGATATCCCAGTCTAGTTGGGTATATGCTTGAAAATCGTTTGCTATGTATTGAGACTGAGAGAAAGGGGAATCGGTTTCAAATAAATTTGGGCTCTGAGATCTCAAAACCGTTCGAATGCTTGGTGACTGTAACTGCCGCACAGGATCAGAGGTGTAAAGCCGCAGTGGCAGGGCTGTGAAGACAGCCAACTTCAGGTTTTTTTCTTTACTCTTTGTTTTACATGATTGTTTCATTTTCCTTCCTTATATAGTTGTAAATTTTCCACTGGCTAGAAGGGACTTCGCAGGCGTTGCAGGGTAGTTCAGTTTATTTTCCTCATGGATAAATCCGTGTGTAATTATTTTAGCAGGTGCGAGAATTCAAGGAAGTGGTGACTGGTTAGGAAATGAGTTTGCAAGGCTGTGAATTTTTTTTCATTAGTGGCATAATTTCCCAAGTATCCCATTTCATCTTCAAGTAAAAGGTAATTTTCCATTTCCTCACGTCTGTATAAATCTGACCACTAGACGGTACTCTTCCCAAAGGCTCTTTCCCACAGCAGCAAGACATTTCCCAGGAAACCTTTCAGGCACTTACCTTGTTTTGTTTCTAAAGGTTTTTCATCTAGCTTTTATTTTCTGCCTGATATAGTTGTTTTATATTGTTTATAGGCAAACAAACCAAGCAACTTTGAAGAATTTTCACCCATTTCTCCAGGTAATTTTGGACAGAGATGCTTTACTTGTTAGAAAAAGCATTTCATATCAAATGTCAGCTAAAAGTTCAGCTGGTCTCTTTATTCTTATTTTTACATATCTCATATGTAAAAACATGCAAATCTTGAGTATGTCAGTTGTGCATAATTGAGAATATTAAGTCACAGTAAAATGTAGTTCTAGAGAAAGCAGACAATGATCTTTGTTAGGGAAAGCTTTCAGATTAAAAGCTCTCAGAGAGGTGTTAGTGTGTGCCATTCTGTGTGGTGATCTCTCTCTCTCTCTCTCTCTCTCTCTCTCTCTCTCTCTCTCTCTCTCTCTCTCTCTCTGTGTGTGTGTGTGTGTGTGTGTGTGTGTGTTTGTTAGGGGGAGTATGCACACATATGCATTGTATTAGTTACTTTCTGTTGCTGTAGTCAAACTCTGCTACAAGAAGCAGCTTAGGGAAGAGTTTATTTTAGCTTATGGTTCTGGAGGGAGAATTTTTAGTGGGAAGGACACATGGCAGCAGGCAGCTGGAGCAGGATGCCAAGTGATCGCCTCTGCAATCAGACACATAAAGCAAAGAACACAGAGCAGGGAAAGGCTGTAAACACTCAAAGCCCTCATCTGAGGATGGGTTTCCTCCAGGAAGGCTACACCTCTTAAAGGTTCTATAAACTCCAGTCTAGTGATGATGTATTCAAATACCCAAGCATATGGGGCACTTGCTTGATAACCCTCACACACAGACAGCAAAGACAAGATGACTAAAAGGCCACTATTTTTAGTGGTCCATGAAAATCAGTTTGACATTGCTGGCCACATAGTGGTATTTAATCCCATGTACATGATCCTTAAACAAAAGTAATCTGCAGTTATTACTAATGCCAGAAATAATCATATTATGGATATTTAAAATATACTTCCAATTGAAGTTATTTTTCTTAGAAAAACATGATCTTTCAAACTCGTTATGTTGGCATTTGAGGTTTGTTCCTGCAGTCCAACTCTCTGAGTAGTTACTATTCTTTGAAACCCATTTGTTACTTCCCTTGCAGGACTGGCACTGTGCACAGAAACCCTTTCTTTAGTAGTGGCACTCATGCCTGATGTAGTGAGAGGCAAGGATGCACACCAGGAGGATTAGGTGTTTGGCGAAAAGCTAATGTTATTGTAAATGGACAAAGAGAACTGGAGACACTTTAGACAGGGATGCAAAAGAAGTCTTTCTGAGAAAGTATTGCTTGAGGTCTGAAGGAAAGGAGAAAGAAAACCATGAGTGTGCTCTGGAAGAAATTTCAGACAAAGGGACAAGCAAGTGCAGCCCAGAGGTTTATTCCTGGGACCCCTAAAGACCATGGTGAAGAATGTAAGAGAGAGCAATGTCCGGAAAGTCAGTGAGATGCAAGGGGACCTCAGACTCCTCCTCCAGCAGCACAGGAAACCAGCAAGCTCTCTGCAGAAGAACGGGCCCCTTAGATTCTTGTTCAGAGAGTTGTTGACTGAATGGAGGCAAGGCTGGATAGTGCTGGGATGGAAGGCGAAAACTCATCTAAAAGGTTTGTAATTATCTAGACAAGACATGATGGTTCCACCTAAACCTGAGGAAGTTGAGCTTTGGGAAGGCTCTTTGCTGATGCAGTGTGGGAATAGTCAGAACTGTGTATCAACTTGTTTTGAGGACCAGATGACAGAACATGATGGGTCCATTGGCCAATGCTTTGTGAAGCTGACTCACTCAGTTGCCCACATAAGTAAGAACATCTGTTGCACCCAAGTGAGACTGTAGCTCTGGTTATTATGTGAGTTAACATGCTGTTCTCCCAGTCTATACTGTCCAGTGTCAGCTACATTACATCATTACACCGTTCTACATATGTGTTTTTCCCCTTTTTGCCTGTACACCTAACCTCAAGTCACAAATCTCTGGAGGTTCTCTGCAACCTTTTCTTTAATTAGATCTTGTGGATTTGGCATTCAAAAGCCTCACTTGTTCACTTCTCTGGTTGCTTCCTGAAAATGTCCTCCAGATTAACCTTCTTGTGTTTTCTTTAGGGCCCTCTACCTGGAGTGTCTTTTCACTTGTTGAGGTGTGACTTATAAGCAATGCAGAGATCCGTGAACAATGTAAATATTTGGCCATTCCTGACAGAATGAGGCCTGTTCTGTTGGGGGCTGGGAACAATCTCAACTTTTTCCAGAGCTGTTCTGAGGTATGCAGGACTCAGAACTGTACACCAGCTGAGAGAGGTTGGAGCAGCCTCCGGCATAATGACAAACACCGTGTCGCCTTTTCTACTCCAGAAAATGGTCTAAGAAATGTAGCCATGGGTTCTACCTGTCCTGGGGTCTCTAAACCTGCCTGGGCTCCGTCCATGGCCCCTGGGAACTGAAAAATCTTTCTTTCCTCTCTTTTCTTCTTCCTCCTCAAAGTCCTAATTTAAGGTGGCTGTTTTGCTCCTGCTGGATGTCAGTCCAGAGCTTTGATCTCTTGGTTATCTTCACCCTCCCTTCTGACTGATGCCCTCCTGGGCAGTTAATGCTGCCCAGTCTAGCTGTCATTTGAAGGGGTCAGGCTGGGTGGAGATGACAAGGAAGTCCAGAGAGGGAACAATCCTTGGTTATTTCAGAACCTTGTAGCGTCACATACCCTTTCAAGTCTGATAAATTGTACATGTCTTCTCAGGCCCATCTTGCTTATCAGTTGTGTAACCTGTTGGCATCCCTTGGTCCCTTACATCATAGGAGATAAATGCTCTCTCCTCCACTCCTCAGGCATTTTGTATGTGTCCTATATTCTGATTCATCATCAGGTATTAGATCACTTCCTGAAGAGTTGCTCCAGCTCTCAGGTACAGGGACATTGAGAACACAGGGCCACAACTTTCTTGTCCTTTGCTTACCCTGCTTTCTTCGTGATGGTGCATATTGCTATTGTTGTTTTCTTGATTATCAATCTAAGCATAATAAAATACTGACAGCTGGGGTTTTATCAACTGGAAGGCATGTCAAACCAATCTGCCATCTGGGAAATCCAAGATCAGGGCACTAGCAAGACAGATTTTGTTGTGAAGCTTTTTCTCCTGGCATGTAGCAGCCAGCATACCACTATGATTTCACAAGACCTCTTTGTATACACACACACACACATACACACACACACACACACACACACACACTCACACGCACACACACACTCACACACACACACATTGTCAAGCAAGCTCTCTGCTGTGGGCACCAGTGCCCAGCATAAGTGCCTCACTTTTCTGACCTTTCTGAGATGGCTTGCTATTATAAGAGTCCTAGGGTGCTAGAGAGATGGCTCAGTAGTTAAGAGCACTTACTGCTCTTGCAAAGGACCTGTATAAGTTTCCAGAACTCACAAGGCAGTTCACAGCCCTCAGTAACTCTAGTTCCAGAGGAACCAATGTCTTTTCTAATGTCTGAGGGCTTATGCACAGACATGGTGTACATACATTTGCTCAACACACATAGACATAACATACAATAAATATATTTTAAAAAGGGTTTTGTGTATCTCAGTGTAGCCATAAGGCCACCACAGAACAGAATTGAGATTGTTCACCCCACCAGACTACCTCCCAAAGACCCTATGTTCATACTGTACTCTGATGTTGAAACTACACAGTGTGAACTTTACAAGGCAAGCATTTGATTCATAACTTTCATTTTGTTTTCTTTCACTTTAAGGGTTAGTATTCTTGGTGATTCTAATATCTTCTACCACAACGAACATTGAATTAATAAGTATATCCACTTGGGCAAGAAAACTCTCATAGTCTTGTCAATGATCCTCAAGGCATCAGAGCCAGAATAGCAGACATTTCAGCTTGTTACCAAGTCAGAATTAGGAGCTCCACACATCCCATCATTTCTTTTTCAGTCCTTTATATGTAAAGAAAATATAGAAAATATCATTTTTATTTTAAAGTATTTTTTTTAATTTTTAGTTGTGTATGTGTGAGGGGGATATGAGCTTGTAAGTGCATGTAGAGGCCAGAGGCCCTGGATCCCCTGGAGCTGGAGTTACAGGTAGTTACGAATTGTCTGATAAGGGTCCAAGGAATGGGACTTGGCCCTGTACAAGAGGAGAATACACTCTTAACTACTGGAACATCTCTCCAGCCCCCAGAAAATATTATAATTTATCAACATCAATAGTGAAGTTGTTCAAAGAGAAGGATAATATTGCTGGGGCTTTGTATCTCTCTGCCACCTGCTCCCAGTCCCCTGGACCCCTGGACCCCTACCTGAGAGCAGCCAGCTAAGGGAAGTAGCTGGGAACTCCTTGGCTGACTTTTGCTCTCTAAGACAGGGGAGAACTCTTGACTATACTTTTAGAACTTAAAGAAAATTTTCATATTCAGATGTACATATAGTGTGAGAAACAAGTTTGAAAAGATGAGCCTGCAACTCAATGGTATTTTTGTGGACTTTCTGTTTCATTTGCTTTGTTTTGGCATTTTTTGTCTTATTAGTCTTTTGTTTATTTTGATTTTCAGGTTTTTTTAAGGGGCGATTGTGTTTCTTGTTTTGGTTTTGTTTCTTTTGTCTTTTTTTTTTTTGCTTGTTTGTTTTACTTCTTTGAAAGGGAGAGACAAAACAAAGTTGTGTGTAGGAGGGTCTGAGAGAAACTAGGGAAGGAGAAAAACATGATCAAAACATATTGTAGGAAAAAGTTTTAATTAAATTAAAAGAAAAACATTTAGGCCATCCTTAGCTACATAGAGTTTGAAGCTAGTCTGGGATACTTAGCATTTCACCTCAAAAAGAAAAAGAAAGACAGAAGGAAAGTGGGCCATGTGTACCATCAACTCTTGGTGGGTCTATGCCTCGCTTAAAGCAATGTGTAACCCAAAAACCTTTTCTTCCTTCCTTTCTTTCTTTCTTTCTTTCTTTCTTTCTTTCTTTCTTTCTTTCTTTCTTTCTTTCTTTCTTTCTTTTCTTTCTTTCTTTTCTTCTTCTTCTTCTTCTTCTTCTTCTTCTTCTTCTTCTTCTTCTTCTTCTTCTTCTTCTTTTCAGCATACTGCGCAGATGCCTCAGTGTAACGTGGTGTAGGTCAGGTCAAGCCCACACACCACGGACCTGCTATAGAGTGGCTCAAGCCCACATGTTGCGGTGTCTCGCCACCCACATGAGACATGAAGTAGGAACCTGTTTTTGGATCCGTTTAGAATTGTTTATTAAATATTTTCAGGTTTCAGGTGGAAACTCGGGCTGTTGGGCGCCATTTGTAGCTGGAGTTTCTCCGGTCCTGCCTGGGCCCTGCAACCCTGCAGTCCCGCAGCACTCAGACCCAAGTAAACACAAAGAGGCTTATATTACTTACAAACTGTATGGTCTATGGCAGGCCTCTTGCTAGCTAGCTGTTATATGTTTCTGGGCCTGGCTGATCAGAAGCTTGATCTCTGACAGGTTTCTACTCAGGTTTTCTTCCAGTGTTTTCAAAGGCTTCAGTCGATCAAAGAAGAGGTTGGCTTGCATTTCCATGTCTTTCATTTTCCTTCCAGCCAACGGAGTGGTCATTGTGGAGTTATGCAGAAGGTCATTTGTCTCCTGTACTGTGGCATTCACTCTAACAGGTCCACTGATGTGTTGAAGACCCTTAGGCTTAAACCCACACGTCCTCTGGTGTCTTCATGGCACTCTTGTTGGTGGCTGTGGCTAGCTCTCTGGCTTTCCTCCCCTTCTCTCTCACACTTCCAGAAATTTCTCTCAGGATCCAGAGGGAGTCGTTGGTTTGCCTCATAATAATATCTGCACTCTCTTGAAATTGACTTGTCAAATTTTTCAACTTATCTAGCTTCAATGTAGTACCTTGCTGCTTCCTTCTGGCACTGATGCTTTCTTTTAGAAATCTGGAAGGGTGCTGCAGAACTGCTTTCCCCTGAAAAACCAGGGATTCCGAGACTGAGCTTGTTTCATTTGCAGTCTTGGGAGCATGAGCGGCCAGTCTCTCTGCTTCTTCCATCGTGGTCTGGATGTTGGCGTGAATGTGTGCTGCGCTGGTGGCGTTCATGGACATGTTTCTCACATTTTCAAGGTCTCTGTCCAAAACACCAGCTAGGCTCTGCAGTTCAGAGGCATGGTGCTCAGCTCTCCACAGAGACTGTGGAGACCAGGTCTTGAGCTCTTCGTTTGGACAACTGCGTGACCAGCTCGTCTACATGGCCTCTGAGCTTACTGTTCCACAAAAGGAGCTTATCTCTGTGATGCTCCAGCTGTGTTAGGGTGTCTTGTACAGTATCCACAGAGTAGTGGCGGAATCTACCCATTCTCTTCCTTCAGCGATGAGCTTTGAGGTCAAGTTCTGTTCTTCTTGAACATTCAGCTTTTTCTCACTGAATTCTCTCAGGTTGGCCTTGACAGGAGCAGCAGGCGGTTGCTCTGTTTCTGGTCTCAGGTTCCCTCAGGAGTTCCTTGGCAGCCTGCAGTTCTTTGCTGTGGTTTGAAAGGAGGTCGCTGGCTGCCTCCTTCAATGCCTTCAGCTTTTCCTGAGGCCTATCTCAGAAACAAGCTGATGGCATTTGGCAGGTTCCTGAAGTGCACAGTGTCTTATGACATCCCAGTGGAGACAGTCTACAGTGACCTCATGTCTCATGCTGCCATCATCATCAAGGGAAATGGGCTTACTCTGAGCACACAGGCTGAGAGCCTGTCCCTGAAACCCTATGAGGAGTACTTCAACGTGGTTAGACTCGTGCCTGAGAACTTCCGGGTCTTCAAAACCAGAAGGGAGATTGACCGTGACCAGCTAATGACCGTCCTGGCCAATATGTTTGGTTTTTTTTTCCAAACAAGAACCTTAAATCTTATCTCCTTTGTTTAGCCCTTCTCCTAACCATTAACAACAACAACAACTTGTAACCAACCCTCCTAAACAATGAAAGTTATCCTAAACCCCAAATCCATAGAAAAACCCAAAACTATCTGCCTGGCTTGCAGACACATTGCCCAGATGCTCAGTCATAGTCACTGTGGACAGACACTCCACATTGACCTCTGGCCTCTACCCAACACACTCACATGCACACACATGCACGCGCACACACACATGAGAAAGAGAGAGAGAGAGAGAGAGAGAGAGAGAGAGAGAGAGAGAGAGAGATGTAAGCACACAAGCAGCTCCACTGTGCAGTGTAGTCCTACAGGACAAGAAATGACCAGGGCAGGAGAAAGGCAGTAGGAAAGAAAAGAGAAAAGATGGACCCATGGCTTTCTGATAGTAGATGTGTTGCTGCCATTTATTGTTTCTGTGGCTGTGGCAAGTTTCATTAGGATCCCAGTGCTCACCATGGTTAGGGAGGTGTACTGAGAGTCTGCAGATGTGTGGCTCAGTGTGAGGACCGGAAAACCAGAATTCTGGGAAGATGAATGTTCATGCCAGCCAGGTTTATCTCTAATGCTTGCTGTGTGTGAAGCTTTTCAGAATTTTTGCTCCTTGGATGAAGCAAAACAATCTCCATTTATACTGTATTTCTAGAGTGAATTGTACTAAACATATGAGTCACTGTTTTCGTGGTAAGGACAGATAGCAATGTGTTGTGCAATATTCTTCCAAGCAACTCTTAATCTCTTCTAGGTCAAGAGGGGTTGGATTCTGGATTCATCTTAGTAGAAATTATTACTGGGTTGTTTTGCTTTTTATCTTCTGTATAATTCTTGTATAAATCAAGTATTCTTTTTTTCTCTCTTTGACACACATACCCACACTCAAGTCTAAACATAAATTTGTGTATCTATTACTTTCAAGTTTATATGTACAAAATTGTTCTTTGATATTCTGAATGCCATCGGTTGAACTTTAGAAATCTTTCTTATTTCTAAAAATATTTTTATTATTTGTGAATTTCATATAGTATATTTTTTTCATATTCACCTCCCCCTTCCTCAGCTCCTCCCAAGATTCACCCTCACCTCCCTACCCACTCGACTTTTTGTCTTCTTTTTTTTTTTTTAACCCATGGAGTCCAATTTGGGTGAGCCAAATAGCTCTCGGTGAGGGAGGGGTCAACCCCTGGAGCACAGTGGACCTCCCAGTGGTCATACCTTTAAAGAAAATTGACTCACACTCCCAGTAGTTACCAGTTTCTAGTAGCTTCTCAACTAGGGCTGGGACTTTATTCCAGCTTCCTTCCCATGCTGGGATTTTATCTGGCCTGAGCTTGCCTGTGTCTTATGGATGCTGTCACAACTGCTGTGAGTTCGTGGACACCTGCCTTCTTGTGTTTGGAGAACACTGTCCCATTACCTCTGACTTTTATAGTCCTGAAGCCTTGTGGGAAAACGGTGATACAGATTTCCCACTTCGGGCTAAGCACTCTGTACTTTCTTATTCTCTGTACACTGACCAGTTAGTTGTTCATCATTTCCTGCACAACGTTTACTGAAGATTTACTCATTTTATTGATATTTTCAATGAATAAACTGAGGATTCTATTAACTGCCTTTTCTAGTAAACACTGACTGTATCTTTTCTTCATATTTACTTATTCTATACTATATATTTATCTTCTGTTTGTTTAGCTGATTTCATTTTTATCTCTTATTTTTGGTTTGGTTAGTAAGTACAATTTAGTCTACAAATTCATCTTTGTTCATTACTGTGTCTGCTTTGAATTTTTGGTATTTAATGCTTCCATTGTCATTTAATTCTACATACTTTATTTCATGCTTAATATTTGAAATTGGATTATTTTAGAAGTGCATTCAATATTTTAAAAATTTGCCATTTTTACTATTTTTACTGTTGATTTCTAATTTAATAGTATTAAGTTAAAATACAGTGTATCTAATTTATTTTTCAAATTTTGTCTTGAAATTTTAGATGGACTGTAATAGCCATTTTTTGTGTTTTCCATTGGTTTCTCAAATTATTATGTCTTCAGAAAATTTCTATTATTTGTGTCTTATCTTCTCAACCCACGAGTATTTTAGGGAGGCAGTTGAAATCCTTGTTCTGATTAGCTGTTATCATATTCTTACAATATCACAAAAGTTAGTTAAACGTATTTGCAGAGTACAGTGATAACATTGCAATGTAGTATTTATGTGTTCCTGTGTGTGTGAGAGCAGGTATGTGTGCATGTACATGTGCACATGTGTGTACTTGCTGCATATAGAGGCCAGAGGTCAGCATCAGGGATCTGCCATGTGTCTTTCCACCTTTTTCTCTCACTAAGAGTAGTTCTCTATGCATGTGTGTATGCATGTGAGCTACATACTGTGCTGCGCATGTGAGTATCAAGGACAGTTTTCAGGAATCAGTTCTCTCCTCCAACAATTGGATCCCAGGGACCAAAATCCAGCAACCAGACTTTGGCTGCAGGTGCCTTTCACCACAGGCCCAGCACCTTGATTTCTGAGACAGGGTCTCTCACTGAGCTGGCTGGCCAGCAGCATCCAGGAATCCCTCTGTCTCTGCCTTCTCTGCTCTTTGATTACAGGCAGGCACCGCTGCACCCAGCGTTATAATGTGGGTACCAGAGATAAAGCTCATGTCCTCATGTCTGCGTGGCAGTCCGGTTTTCCAAGTGATCTATGCCCCAGCTCCTGGTATATCACTCTCTTTATTCTCTCAGAGCTTTTTACCATGTATATGTTGTCTGATATTCTTGTTGCTAAGATTACTTTTGTTACTTCTTTTTAATAGAGTTATATGGTGCATCTTTTTTGTACTTTATTTTCAATCAGTGTATATTTAAATATAGATGATTTGCAAAGAATTTATAGCTTCTTTTATACTGAATGAGAATTCCATGCATACATATAATATATTTTGATCAAATAAATTTAATCATGTGTTCTCCCCCCCTCCCTGCCCTTTATGCCCACTGAGAATGCTTAGTATTGCTGGCATATGCCTGAGTACAGGTGTATGAGCACATGAGTATGGGTTATGGCTAGCCTTCTCAAAAGAAAACTTTCTCTCTCTGTCTCTGTCTGTCTCTGTCTCTGTTTCTTTCTCTCTCTCCTAGAAGCCATCAATCGCTCCTCAGAAAAGGGTGAAAATTCCTGATGACTTCCTATGCTGGGCTTTTGCGTGGCTTGACCTTTGCAGGTCTTGTGCATGCTGTCACAGCCTCTGTGGGTTCATATATATGTGCAACTGCCCTGTTGTTTGTGGAAAACACTGTTTCACTGTAGTCATCCACCACACCTGCCTCTTACACTCTTTCTACACCCTCTTCCACTATGACTTTGAGCTTGGGGAGAAGATGTGATACAGACATCCCCTTTCAGGATGAGCACTCCATAGCCTCACACTCTCTGCATATTGGCCCCTCCTGGATTCACATGACCCTCTTAGCTCAGGTCACCCTCATAAGTCAGGTTGTCTAGGAGGCCTGCATCACCAGTAGCCACTTCCTGCTGCTGTTGCTAAGTCTTGCTCATGTTCAGCCTTTGTTTCCACATCAGATTCCTCCAGGCCCTAGTAGCTGGGTCATAGGGGTGCTGCCATGTCACGTCTGGAAAACTGCAGAAGTCAGATGGGCTTGACAAAGGCTGTGCAGGTCGAAGCTCCCCTCTGGTAATTTTTAAGGTCGTTTGGTTTCATTACAATTTGTTTAGGTCAAGGTTTGTTCTTCTATGGCCTACCTTTTGTTCTACTTGGTATTTAGGTGCATTTTTAACTTAAAGATGTTTGATTTTTTTTAATTCTGTAAAGTTCTTAGCGATAATTCTTCATACACTTTTACTATTTCCTCTTTTTGATGATTTGTTGGGATGCTTCCCTATATCATCAGTATTTTATCATAAATTAGATGCATTCTAGGTGACTCCCTTAGTGTCCACTACCCTTTCATTAATTCACTTTTTCTTCCAAAGCTATTCCAAAGCTTCCAAAGTTATTATATCTGTTATTTTTTCACTTAAACATCTATATATTTAAGTTTCATGGTTTGAATATTATTATTTTACTTCTGGACTGTGTATATGTTAAAAACCATGAATCTTTTTACTGATCATTCTGTTTTCACTAATCTCAGGCCATCATCAGCATATCTTAAGTTCTGTACCAGAGTATTTTATGAAAGGAGCTTCATCAAGGCATGGTAGAACGTGCCTGTAATGAGTTTGAGTCTAGCCTAAGGAACCAGGTGAGACCTCACAAGAAAGTGGGCCAGGGAGAAAAGAAGAAAGGAGAGAAGCAAATCCATATGGAGTGCATCTATATTCCAGTTGTTTGTATATTTGCTAATTAATTTTTTTATTATTTTATTTTACAATACAATTCAGTTCTACATATCAACCACGGATTCCCTTGTTCTTCCCCCTCCCGCTACCCTCCCCTTTCCCCCCTCTGCCCACCTCCCATTCCCACCTCCTCCAGGGCAAAGCCTCCCCAGAGGACTGAGATCAACCTGGTAGACTCAGTCCAGGCAGGTCCAGTCCCCTCCTCCCAGGCCGAGCCAAGCGACCCTGCATAAGCCCCAGGTTTCAAACAGCCAACTCATGCAATGAGCACAGGACCCGATCCTACTGCCTGGATGCCTCCCAAACAGATCAACTTTGCAGTGTATTGATTTTTGTTCCATTTCCATAAACATGCTTTATTGTACTTGGCCCTAGGTGCCATTTTCCTCCCAACAATTTTTTTTAACCCACTGTCAGTGTGTATTTCACGTGGGGTTTCCTTCATGGACCCACTGTGCATCTAGAACTGTAAGTCCTAGGCAGTATGACTAAGCAACAGCCGGAAACAAAAGTAGCCATGGGGCTGTCACTCAGTATTTTTCCCTGTTAATTACAGCAAATCAGTTTTTCTGCTCCTTCTGGTTTTGGCACTTACTGCTCTGAGAACATTCACTTTGGTTAACTTGAATATTTCATATTCTGACTGACTCCGTTAGGGAACCAGTTGCCTTTAATGTGAAGTGCAGTGGACAGTATACTTTTCAGAAGGAAAAGGTTGCAGTGAAGCTGGTAGTGTGTCAGTGTCAAAGAAGCATCAGATTGTTGAAGACTTCCCTGCTGGGCACACGCAAAAAGGTTTCCTGTGTCTGGTCCAGATCTGACTCTTCTTGCTCATTCAGAACTTCTGCTTAATTCTTCACGCTCTTTCATTCAAAAATCGAGGGGAAAGCTCAATTGGAAGAGAATTTGATGCACAAACATAAGGTCCTGCATTTGAATCCTTAACACCCACATGAAAGCCGGGCATTGAGGGATGGAGACAGGCTCCCAGGAACTCTGTAGGCCAGCCAGCCTGGGCTGCACAGCAAGCTTGAGGTGGAGAATGTTAGAGGAAGATGCCAAAGCCCTCCTCTGGTCACTGCATGCACATGCTCAGGCTTGTGCAGCTGCACATATGTGTGTACACACATGCATACACCATGCATACACACACCGCGCGCACACACACATCTTTTAAAGTAACTGTGATATGTCAGGTAATGTGTTCACTCAATATATGGCTGCAGACACATCACAAAATATGTTCTCTACTCTTTGGGGAGTCTCCATTGCAGCGTATTGTAGGAGTAACTGTTGAATCAGATAGAGTTCTTATTAGTCATTGAAACAGTTACTAAATATAGAATCCTGGGATTATATGTAAAGGTAAGAGATGTATGATGGTGATTCTACTAACCACTTATGTTACCTTCCCACCTAATAATCATATATAAAGTTACTCAGCTTATTAGAAAAACACACACTCTCTCTCTGTCTCTCTCTGTCTCTGTCTCTGTCTCTCTCTCCTGTGTGTGTGTGTGTGTGTGTGTGTGTGTGTGTGTGTGTGTGTGTGTGCATTTCCCACTCTGTTTTATGTAACAATTTACTCTGAAATTATAGCTATGGATTTGAAATAAGTATGGGAGAAAATTGATAATATATTTCGCTTGTCTGTAGTAAAAGGTACCAGTTGTAGAAAATGCATTCAAATCTTCTAGCTTAGAAGCAAGTTCAACTAATGTAGTTAAAGTGAAGCAAATTGTTCATTTCAAACTCAGCATCATGTTATAAAAAACAGTAGCCGAAGACCGTGCTCATTTTTACTAAGTACTAGATGTAGACTGGAGTCCTCTCACTAATTAGGTAGCTCTGTGAAGAATGACTCAGCTAACATTTGTTTTGATTGATGTTTTCCTTTTTTTCTGATCTGCTGCTGGGAAGAATGAATTTTTGAACAATAGTGATTAGGTTAATTTGAATTCATTGTTCAGATACCAGGGCCTAGCTGATGCAACACTAAACTGAAGATCAGGAATGGGCACCGTTTATGCACTGTGAATGTCCTTCTTCTTTGTGGGGACATGTGGACTGATGCTGTTGTGGTTAAACTGTCCTCAATGACAAGGATATAAAGTTCTCTGAAAGCCAGTGTGGAAAAATAGGATAACTTTTAAAAAATCTCTTCCATTCACCTAGACATAATATTAAAAATCCCCAGGAAATTTTTACAGTGGAAATGTTGGTGTGCTCCAGATACAAGCCTTGTGTTGTTTCTCACCTCATGGAATAATAATGATATCTGGCACCTGAATAATGATCTCAAAGTATTTGTGCCCAGTCTCATGCAATCCTTATTCCATGAAGGATTCTATCTGCCCCTAGAATTAAGAGCTGTTAAGGTGCATTTATCCAATTCTGCAGAGCTGGAACAGTGGAGTCTCCGTGTAAGCAGGAGACTCTGACCCCCACCTCACTTCTTCATGTAGTTCAAAGGTAACATACTTCCCAAGCTTACGGCATGGCCTCTGAAGATGTCTTTGTTGACTTGTTCTCTTTATGACATATCCTTGCAAATAGTTCTGAGCATTTATTGAAAACTAGCAGAACAGCAAAGGACCTGCAATTAATTGAGGTAAGAATGTGAAGGGCTTAAGGTCCCATTGCTTGCCTTTTAAGCACTTGGATGAAAATCTGATTCTGTCTTACTCAAAATGGAAATGACTTTTGTTTCCACATCAGAGCACACTTGGTGTTTAAAATATCGCACAAGGAAAATCCATCCTCTAAGTGGTTTTCTGCTTTTCTCTGGAAATCCCAGATAACTCCTAAGGCAGTGACTCTGAATTTACACGTCAGCTGTGATTGTGATATTTCTTCTTATTCAGGCTTGTCTGTAATTGGCAAAGGGACAGTGCACAGGTGAGTTGGCTGAATTTCCATGCAATGTTCTGTTTAACTCTAAATATCTACACTGAGTCTGAATAGACTGCTATTCTGCACACATTGTTATAACTGGGCCACCGTAAATTAGCTTTAAAAAGGAATCTCTAAAACTAAAATGTGTGGAGAGCTGAAATGCATGCTTCAGGGTATAGCAAGGAAGGGTGTCTAATATAGCTTAGCCTAGATTCTGAAGGGAAAGCTCACAATTTCAAAGGCTCTCAGAGACTGGTAACACATAAATGTGCAGCTGAAGACCAATGTAAGACAATAGGAAGTGTGGACGGTGAAGATATGAATACAAGCTCACCCTTCCAGTCACTGACCAGCCAATTAGATCACAGGCAGAGCCAGTTTTCTAGGATGTTATAAAGCCAAGTGCATTCTCTTTGCTTCTTAGCTGCCTAGAGCCTGTTAGAGTTGTTCAACATGGGTTAGTGAAGTATTGACCCAAAACAGACTCACCCTCTGACATGGCTTTCATCTTTTTCCTATTCCTATTCTAAATTCATCAACATAGACAGTCATGCATGCACACACATAAACATAAACACAAACACACACACACACACACACATATATATATATATATATATATATATATATATATATATATATATATCCATACTTAGGAATATAATAGTCCGAGGACACAGCTTCACTCATGACAGGCTGTCAAGTCTTTAACACTGAAAGGCATACTACAGGGAGTTTAGAGAGGAAGCTGTTTGGTGAGTTTATAATGTTAATTTTTATTACATTAAAATATAGTATTTTTCTGCCTTAAAATTTGTAAATAGAATGCTGTGACATAAGCACCCAATTCAGAGCTAAACATAATTCTAAAACTAGCATCCACTTAAAAATGTGAGTGACATTTCCCATGTTTCCCTTTGTGCATTTATCTCAAGACCATCCTATTTAAACTTCCTGACTGCTCAGTGGAAAACAGAAAAAGCCTGAGATAATTGAATGAACTTCTCTTGGATTCTCATCAGATTGTCTACAGAAATATTTATTAGAACTTCACAAACAGGAAGAATTGTTACACAGAATAACAGTTAACCAAGGGCTAAAGTTACTGAGCTGCCACAACTGGACAAGATACACAGAGACAGCCATGAAAACAAATAAGACAGCATGTGATTCTCTTCGCTTCAGATCAGTATTAGAGATGACTACGTTATTAGTGGGTGTTAAATGATACGCTGTAATGTGCTTCAGTTTGTGGGTTGACTGCACACTCTGTAGAGGCGAAAAGCCATGCTGCATCCTCAGCAGAACAGGAGCAGAAGAGCTGGTGGAGCAGCAAGAACGTCGAAGGGAAATGAGTATGCTTCCAACTGGAGCCAGCTGGTGGGAGCCAGTACTAGTTAGCAATGATGGGGAGGGGAGAGGTGGGGCCCACAGAAGGGAGGAGGAGCTGCCAGAAGGGGAATTGCACTCTGCAGGAGAGAACCTCCTTTCAAAGTTGTTGTAATGACCAATCAGAGACTCTTTTGGATGTGTGGTTCTGGGCTTAACGCTCTCACAAATTTCTTGTTTTCCTAGGAGAGGGACACAGAAATAGCTGTGTGCTATAGCTGAGCTTCCCACATTTCCCTGGAACTCCCTCCCCTCCAGGATACAATGTGGGTACGAGGGAAAAGCATCCTCCTTCTTTGTTTGTTTGCTGTTATTTTTTCCCATAGTTTCCTGAGGGAAAAGAAAGAGCGAAATGCCCCAGCAGAATTTCTATTAAGGTTGTGCAAAGGAACAATAATTCTTCTAAATGTTCTAAGCAGATAACTACTGTGCAGTTCAAAACCTGACTCAGACTAATGTCTAATTGTAAACTATAGAGTGTGCACAAAGGTTCTCTATTTGCTTGAAATTACCAGAGAGAATGGACATTACTTTTAACTATCTGTGGAAATTAACCTCAAAAGTTTGGCTTAACACTGTCTGAAAGAAGGGAACTTATTCATGTTGTATGATCAGTCTTGTGAAGATTTATAATACATATAAGCATTTCTATTTCTTTTTCTTTCTTTTTTTATTATTAAGAGATTTTTCTATTCATTTTACATAACAACCACAGATTACCCTGTCCTCCCTCTTCCTGTCCCCAGCCTTCCCCTCCCAACCCACCCCCCATTCCCACTTCCTCTAAGGCAAGGTCTCCCATGGGGAGTCAGCAGAGCCTGGTACATTCAGCCGAGGCAGGTCCACGCCCCTCCTCCCTGCACCAAGACTGAGCAAAGTGTCTCACCATAGGCACTAGGCTCCAAAAAGCCGACTCATGCACAAGGGACAGGTCCTGATCCCACTGCCTGGGGGCCTCCTAAACAGTTTAAGCTAAACAACCATCTTGCCTATTCAGAGGGCCTAGTCCAGTACCATAGGGGCTCCTCAGCTACTGGTCTACAGTACATGCATTTCCACTAGTTTGGCTAGTTGTCTCTGTACTTTTTCCCATCATGGCCACAATGTCCCTTGCTCATAGAATCCCTCCTCTCTCTCATCGATTAGACTCCTGGAGCTCTGCCTGGTTCCTGGCTATGGATCTCTGGATCTGCTTCCATCAGTCACCGGATGAGGGTTCTATGATGACAGTTATGGTATTCAGCCATCTGATCACCAGAGTAGGACAGTTCAAACACCCTCTGGACTATTGCCAGTAGTCTATGATGGGGTCATCCTTGTGGATTCCTGGGAACTTCCCTAGCACTCTGTTTCTCCATATTCCCATGATGTCTTCATTAATCATCTTTCCTTGCTCTCCCACTCTGTCCCTGTTCAAACTTGAACCTCCCGTTCCCCTATATTCTCATCCCCCATCCCTTGCCCTCCATTACCCCCTCTCACCCTCAGTTTGCTCATGTAGATCTCATCTATTTTTCCTTCACTGGGCGATCCATGCATCCCTCCCAGGGTCTTCCTTACTAGCTAGCCTCCTTGGAGCTGTGGGTTGCAGTCTTGTTATCCTTTGCTTTACATCTAGTATCTACTTATGAGTGAGTACATACCAAGTTTGTCCTTCTGAGTCTGGGTTACCTCACTCAGGAGGATATTTTCTAGTTCCATCCATTTGCCTGCAAACCTCATGATGTCATTGTTTTTCTCTGCTGAGTAGTACTCCATTGTGTATATGTACCACATTTTCTTAATCCATTCTTCAGTTGAGGGGCATCTAAGTTGTTTCCAGGTTCTGGCTGTTATGAATAATGCTGATATGAACATAGTTGAGCATATGTCCTTGTGGTATGATTAAGCATTCCTTGGATATATGCCCAAGAGTGATATAGCTGGGTCTTGAGGAAGACTGATTCCCAATTTTCTGAGAAACTGCCATACTGATTTCCAAAGTGGCTGTACAAGTTTATTCTCCCACCAACAGTGGAGAAGTGCTCCCCTTGCTCCACATCCTCTCCAACATAAGCTGTCTTCAGTTTTTTTGATCTTAGCCATTCTGACGGGTGTAAGATGGTATCTCAGAGTCGTTTTGATTTGCATTTCCCTGATGACTAAGGATGCTGAGCAATTCCTTAAATGTCTTTCAGCCATTTGAGATTCTTCTGTTGAGAATTCTCTGTTTAGCTCTGTAGTGATTTTCTTAATTGGATTGTTAGGTATTTTGATGTCTAGTTTCTTGAGTTCTTTATATATTCTGGAGATAACCCTCTGTCAAATGTGGGGTTGGTGAAGATCTTTTCCCATTCTGTAGGCTGTCATTTTGTCTTATTGACTGTGTCCTTAGCTCTACAAAAGCTTCTCAGTTTCAAGAGGTCCCATTGATTAATTGTTTCTCTCAGTTTCTGTGCTACTGGTGTTATATTTAGGAAGTGATCTCCAGTGCCAATGCGTTCAAGACTTCTTCCTACTTTCTCTTCTATCAGGTTCAGTATAACTGGATTTATGTTGAGGTCTTTGATCCACTTGGACTTGAGTTTTGTGCACGGTGATAGATATGGATCTATTTGCAATCTTCTACATGTTGACATCCAGTTATGCCTGCACCATTTGTTGAAGATACTTTCTTTTTTACATAGTACAGTTTTGGCTTCTTTGTCAAAAATCAGGTGTTCTTACTTGTGCAGATTAATGTCAGGGTCTTCAATTCGATTTCATTGGTCCATATGTCGGTTTTTATGCTAGTACCAAGCTGTTTTTATTACTGTAGCTCTATAGTAGAGCTTGAAGTCAGGGATCGTGATGCCTCCAGAGGTGGCTTTATTGTACAGGATTCTTTTAGCTATCCTAGGTTGTAGATGTAACCGACCATCTTATTAAATAAGAAACACAGAACCAATGCAAAGAAGAAAGCCAAGAGATCAGAGCTAAGAGCCTTACCTGCCTGCTGCAGCTAGCCTCTTCAGCCAAGAGACCTCTCCGAACGAGACCTACTTCCTGTTTATCTTTATAAAGACTTTCTGTTCTGCCTTCTCATTGGTTGTAAAACCAACCACATGACTGCCTCGTCACTGTCTGTTGGCTGTATCCTTGAACACACAGAGATCTACCTAGCTCTGCCTACCAAGTGCTGGGATTAAAGGTGTGTGCCGTGAACCCCCAGCTCTGCTGTGGCTTGCTATTAGCTCTGACCTCCAGGCAACTTTATTTATTAACATACAAATAAAATCACATTTTAGTACAAATAAAATGCCACCATACTAGGTTTTTTGTTTTGCCATATGAAGTTGAATATTGTTCTTTCCAAGTCTGTAAAGAATTGTGTTTGGATTTTGATGGGATTGCATTGAATCTGTAGATTGCTTTTGGTAAGATTGCCATTTTTACTATGTTAATCCTACCTATTTATGAGCATGGGAGATCTTTCCATTTTCTGATATGTTTTTCAATTTCTTTCTTCAGAGACTTAAAGTTCTTGTCATAAAGGTCCTTCACTTGTTTAGTTAGAATTACCCCAAAGTATTTTATATTATTTGTGGCTATTTTAAAGGGTGATGTTTCTCTGATTTCTTTCTCAGACCTTTTATCATTTGTGTACAGGAGGGCTACTGATTTTTTTGAGTTAATCTTGTATTCTGTTACATTACTGAAGGAGTTCATCAGCTGTAGGAATTCCCTGGTAGATTTTTTGGGGTCACATATGTACACTATCATATCGTCTGCAAATAGGGAAAGTTTGACTTCTTCCTTTCCAATTTCTATCCCTTTGATCTCCTTTTGTTGTCTTATTTCTCTAGCTAGAACTTCAAGTACTATATTGAATAAATATTGGGAGAGCAGACAGCCTTGTCTTTTTCCTGATTTTAGTGGAATCCCTTTGAGTTTCTCTCCATTTAATTTGATGTTGGCTGTTGACTTGCTATAAATTGCATTTATTATGTTTAGGTATGTTCCTTGTATTCCTGATCTCTCCAGGACCTTTATCAAGAAGGGTTGTTGGATTTTGTCAAAGGCTTTTTCAGCATCCAATGAGATGATCATGTGTTTTTTTCTTTCAGTTTGTTTATATGGTGTATTACATTGATAGATTTTCGTATGTTGAACCATCTTTGCATCCCTGGGATGAAGCCTACTTGATCATGGTGGACAATTTTTTTGATGTGTTCTTGGATTCGGCTTGCCAATATTTTATTGAGTATTTTTGCATCGATGTTCATGAGGGAGATTGGTCTGTAATTCTCTTTCTTTGTTGCATCTTCGTGTGGTTTGGGTATCAGGATAACTGTAGCCTCAAAAAAGTTTGGTAATGTTCCTTCTGTTTCTATTGTGTGGAACAATTTGAAGAGTATTGGTATTAGCTCTTCTTTGAAAATCTGGTAGAATTCTGCACTGAAACCATCTGGACCTGGGCTTTTTTTGGTTGGGAGACTTTTAATGACTATTTCTATTTCCTTAGTGGTTATTCATCTATACATAGTTTATCTGGTCTTGATTTCACTTTGGTATGTGGTACCTATCCAGAAAATTGTCCATTTCTTTCAGATTTTCCAATTTTGTGGAGTACAGGTTTTTGAAGTATGATCTGATGATTCTCTGGATTTCCTCATTGTCTGTTGTTTTATCTCCCTTTTCATTTCTGATTTTGTTTATTTGGATGCTCTCTCACTTCCTTTTGGTTAATTTGGATAAGGGCTTGTCTATCTTGTTGATTTTTTTCAAAGAACAAACTCTGTTTCATTGATTCTTTGTATATGTTCTCTTTGTTTCTATTTCATTGATTTCATCCCTCAATTTGATTATTTCCTGGCACAGTTAAGTCACTAACATGAGATTTCTCCATCTTCTTTATGTGGGCATTTAGTGCTATGAATTTTCCTCTTAGCACTGCTTTCATAGTGTCCCATAAGTTTGGATATGTTGTACTTCCATTTTCATTGAATTCTAGGAAATCTTTAATTTCTTTCTTTATTTCTTCCATGACCCATTGGTGATTTATTTGGACATTATTAAGTTTCCATGAGATTGTAGGCTTTCTGTAATTTTTGTTATTGAAATCTAACTTTAAGCCATGGTAGTATAATAAAATACAGGAGGTTATTCCAATTTTTTGTATCTGTTGAGATTTGCTTTGTGACCAAGCATGTGATCAATTTTAGAGAAGGTTCCATGGGGTGCTGAGAAGAAGGTATATTCTTTTATGTTAGGGTGGAATGTTCTGTAGACATCTATTAAGTCCATTTGAGTCATAACTTTCGTTAGGTCATGTATTTCTCTGTTAATTTTCAATCTGGCAGATCTATCCAGTGGTGAGAGTGGGGTGTAGAAGTAACCATCTTATTCAATAAGAAACACAGAGCCAAGATAGAGATGAAAGCCAAGAGGTCAGAGCAATAGCTAAGAGCTCAAAACCTCACCCTTCACTGTCGATGTTGCACTACCTCTTCGAAAGAGAGCTACTTCCTGTGTCTGTCTTTTTTTTAATAGAGTTTCTGTTCTGCCTTCTCATTGGTTGTAAACCCAGCCACATGACCTCCTAGTCACTGCCTGTCTGTGCGGACCTCCAGGTCTTCTATGGTTGGTATTGAGATTAAAGGCGAGTGTCTCCAATGTTGGCTGTATCCTTGAACACACAGAGATCTACCTAGCTCTGCCTACGAAGTGCTGGGATTAAAGGCATGCACCACCACCAACCAGTTTTCGCTATGGCTTGCTAATAGCTCTGACCCCCCGGGGAACTTTATTTATTAACATACAAGTCACATTTCAGTGCAAATAAAATATCACCATATTGTGTTATTAGTGAGGTGTTGAAATATCCCACTAATAGTGTGTGAGGTTTGGTGTGCGATTTAAGCTTTAATAATGTTTCTTTTACAAATGTGGGTGCCCTTGTATTGGGGGCACAAATGTTCAGAATTGAGACTTCATCTTGGTGGATTTTCCCTGTGATGAGTATGTAATGTCCTTCCCAATCTCTTGATTGGTTTTAGTTTGAAGTCTATTTTATTAGGTACTAGGATAGCTACACCAGCTTGCTTCTTAAGTCCATTTGATTGGAAAGTCTTTCCCAGACTTTTACTCTGAGGTAGTGTCTGTCTTTAAAGTTGAGGTGTGTTTCTTATATGCAGCAGAAGGATGGATCCTGTTTTTGTGTCCATTCTGTCAGCCTGTGTCTTTTTATAGGCGAATTGAGACCATTGATATTAATGGACATTAATGACCAGTGATTGTTAATTCCTGTTACTTTTTTTTTGTTGGTAGTGTTGTATGTTTTTCTTTGTTTGTATTTTTTGGTGTGGGGTTATCTATTGTCTATGTTTTCATGGGTGCATCTAACTTCCTTAGGTTGGATTTTTCCTTTTTGTTTTTCTTCATTTGTGTTTGTTGGTATGGGATTATCCATTGTCTATGTTTTCATGGGTGTATCTAACTTCCTTAGGTTGGATTTTTCCTTTTAGTGCTTTCTGTAGGGCTGGATTTGTGGATAGATATTGTTTAAATCTGGGTTTATCATGGAATATTTTGTTTAATCCATCTATGGCGATTGCTAGTTTTGCTGGATATAATCGTCTGGGTTGGCATCCATGGTCTCTTGGTGTCTGCATAATAGTTGTCCAGGACCTTCTGACTTTTAGAGTCTCCATTGAGAAATCAGGTGTTATTCTGATGGATCTGCCTTTATATGTTACTTAGCCTTTTTCCTTTGCAACTCTTAATATTTTTTCTTTATTCTGTATGTTTAGTGGTTTGATTATTATGTAGCAAGGGGATTTTTTTTTTTGGATTCAGTTTATTTGGTGTTTTGTAAGCTTCTTGTACCTTCATAGGCATTTCCTTCTTTAGGTTGGTGTAGCTAGAGTTTTCCTGCCTGGCCCATGGTCAGGCAAATCTCTCTCACCTGCCATTCCCACAGCCGCTCAGACCCGACCAAGTAAACACAGAGACTTATATTGGTTACAAACTATATGGCCATGGCAGGCTTCTTGCTAACTATTCTTACAGCTTAAATTAATCCATTTCTATAAATCTATACCTTGCCACGTGGCTCGTGGCTTACCGGCATCTTCACATGCTGTTTGTCATTGTGGCGGCTGGCAGTGTCTCTCTGACTCAGCCTTCCACTTCCCAGCTTTATTCTCCTCCTTGTCCGCCTATACTTCCTGCCTAGCCATTGACCAATCAGTGATTTATTTATTGACCAATCAGCAACACACTTGACATACAGACCATCCCACAGCAGGTTAGTAAAGTTTTCTTCTATGATTTTGTTGAATATATTCTCTGTGCCTTTGAGTTGGTATTCTTCTCCTTCTTCTATCCCTTAATGTTTGGCCAAACCTATATACTTAGCAAGTAACTGACAATGTCATGCAGTATTGAAATAAAACTCTGAGTAGCAAACCCAATAAAAAAGATTAGTTCTGGAAAAATAGTACAAGTGTATCTAAGTAAAAGATTATAACTTGAGTTATTCTCTGGAAGAGGGGTAGAATTGGATTGAAAATGAAATGAGAGGGAAACAGTTGGTATATGAATAGAAGATTGCCTTAAGGCTAGTAGTGGGTTCTGAGTCTGACACAATTACAGAGATTGAGGTCAAGGTGAAGACTGCAAGGTTGATCCTTGTTGGTGAAAGTTCAAATACCCAAATGGCTACAAGAGTCAAAACAAGCTGTTTAAGATAGGCACCTGGCACAGTAGAAGTGGCTGAAGCAAGTGAATATGTGCCCTTTCCAAGAGGAAACCATTGTTCAGCCTCCACTAGTCATCCTCTATGGCATGGACTTGTGATTTTTCTAGAGATACTGAACATCTGAACTGTTGTGTAAAGTACCTAGAATATTGAAACAGTCAAACAAAACCTCTCTAGAGGATGATTTCATCTCGTGGCATTACAACCAAATTAGGGTAGGAAAGGGAAGCATTCAGCATTTTATTCAGGATAGAGACATAAGAAATAGTCTATGATTGTGGTAATTTTGAACAGGAAAGACCAGACCTGCATATTTCAGAAAGCCTCTTCATCCCTTTCTTCAACTGGGAGCTGAAGAGATTTGCAAATATGCAATAAGATCTGGTGGCTGATTAAATTGGTCCTTTGCCATCTTTCTGTAGGCTGCTTTAGCTAAAGAGACTGGCTGTCACTCTAATTGTAGCCTGCATTATTTTTATCTGAACCACTTGCCCTATACACACTGGACGTTTAATTGTCCAGCAAATTGAACAGTGTGTGTGTGTGTGTGTGTGTGTGTGTGTGTGTGTGTGTGTGTGTGTGTTTGGTTTCTGAGGATATTCTCATAACTGGGAAATAATAGAAAAGTTCTAGCATCTAGTCTTGCAATCCAAAGACTTAAGAGGAAGTCCAAATTTGCTACTTCCTGCCTTAGAACCTAGGATGCCTTCTAGAACTGACAAACACTTCATCTGGGGACTTTGGCACATTTATTGTTACTTTTGTTTCCTTAAAAGGTCAGCTAGAATGCCACTTCTTCAGAAAAACCTTCCATGACCTAAGGTTCCTAAGGCTGTCCCATGACTTCGTTTCTTCAGGCTCTGCAGCACTGGATGCTGGTGAGACAGAGTGCTGTGCTCCAGGCAGCAGGGTGTCAAATCGAGGTGCTCTCAGAGCCAGTCTAGCCTGAAGACTTCTGAACGAGGTTCCTTCCTTCATCATCAAATTCCTGCTTTTGGTGGTGCCCAAAAATCCTCAGTCTTACTTGAGTTACAGCTACAGCCCTCCTGCCTCTGCACATTTTCACATGGCCGGAAGTTACTGAGTTTACAGCTGCCTGTGTCTAAGATGGCCTCATCTTAACTAATGACACCTGAAAAGATTCTTTCTAAATAAAGTTGCCTTCTGAGGTTTTTAGTATCCATGAAATTTAGCGTGACCTCTCCAGCCCAGCACGTGTCCTCTAGAGGAGGTGACATAATCCTTCCCTTCATTGTATTACCCTTTTGTAGTTGAATATTGAATTGTTGATTTACCTTCCTAACGTGGAACTCCTGGGTGGGGGAAGCTTCAAGTCCATTCTACTCATTTCTACATAGTGTATATGTGAGTTTTGACAGCTAGAAGTTAATTGTGGTGGTCTGAATGACAATGGCCTCCGTAGGTTCATATGTTTGAATGTTTGGTTTCCAGTTAGTGGAACTGTTTGGGAAAAATTAGGATATGTGGCCTTGTTGGAGGGAGTATGACAGTAGGGGTGAGGTTTGAGGCTTTAAAAGTCCAGCCAGGACCAGTGTCTCTTTCTCTGCCTGCTGCTAGAGGACCAGGATGTAAAGTACTCAGCTACTGATCCAGCACATGCCTGTCTGCTTCCCACTCAGGTGATGATGGATTAACTCTTTAAAATTGTAAGCAAGCCCCCAATTAAACACTTTATTTTATAAGAGTTGCCTTGGTCATGGTTTCTCTTCACAGCAATAATATAGTAACTACAGCACTAGTCAAAAAGTATTTTTTCTACAAATTAAGACACGCCCAGAAGTTTGTTTAAGTGATTATTTATTGTTTCCAGCTAACAACCAATATTAACCATGGCAATTATACCCCTTTCCAGTTTGACCTGCAAACATATCAATATTAAGCCATAACCTTCCGACTTCTGTTCCCATAGGCTCATGGCCTCCTCATAATGCAAATGCGTTTATCTAACCTTCAAAGCCTCCATAGTCTTTAGCAGTTCCATCACTGTTCAAACATGAATGTACACAGCCTTCTGACACTCAAGCAATCTCTTCACTGTGAGCTTTTATATAATCAAAAACAAGTCACACACTCCAAATATATAATAACACAGAGTAAACATCTTCATCCCAAAGGGTAGAGGAATCAGAGCATAGCAAGGAGCAACTGGACCAAGGCAAGACTTCAAACAGGTAGAGAAAATGCCAAATCAAGCAGTTCCATGTCAGGCATTTACTATAAATTCATACGGGCTGCAAGAAGATAGCCTACTCCTCCATGTCTGCACCTCCTGCACACATCGCCTCTCTCTTAGACTGGCCCCACTTAGTTCATGCAGCTTTATTTGGCAGATTTCCTGCAGTCTTGACACCTTCAGCATCCGGGGTCTCCTTTGCAACTTAGGCTTCGCTCTCACAACTTTCTAGAGGGGACTCGCAGGGTCTCTTGGAGGGGGCGCTCCGATCCTGCCGTACATTACTAGCTGCAAAGGCCCTCTGCAGCCGTGGAGTAGGCTCTTGCATCCACCAGGCCTGTAAATCACTGTGAGGCTTCTCTTTGCTTCTGGTGTGGTTTTCCCAGCTCTTTCGCTTTGCACTTTCAGCTCCCCTGTCTCCGTCAGTGAGCTGATGAAGATCCCCCTCCCTTTCTCTTCCTGGAATAGAGTCTGGCTTTTCTTGACATGATCCTTCTGAGTCACATAGAGGCAGCTTTTAGCCCACTAACCTTACCCGGAAGTCTGTACCTCATGTTTATTTAGACTCTACCTGAAGAAGAAAAAGGGAGAGAAATACATATGACTTTCAAATACCAATTATGGGGGTTGGGGATTTAGCTCAGTGGTAGAGCGCTTGCCTAGCAAGCGCAAGGCCCTGGGTTCGGTCCTCAGCTCTGGAAAAAAAAAAAAAAAAAAGACAAAACACCAAATACTAATTATGTTTCCTGGTGTTAATAAGAGAGTTAGGAAAGAAATCACCAAATTCAGATATTCTGGTTATTTTACATGCAGTCAGTACTCATTCTGGGTTATGCTGTGTGACTAAACATTTTGTAAATAGAAATCTAAGTATAGTTTTCACTTTTATGTTTAATGACTAATGTCATAAAAGGCCTTTTCCCTTCAAACAAACAGCATTTTCCCACAGGGGTATAAGTCATATCTTTTGAATTTAAGGGCAGAACAACTATTTCTTATGGAAGTTAACTTTTCCATCTGAATTACTCAGGTGACAAACTGCTAGCAATTTGTTATGGGTTTTGACACTTTTCAACAATATAATGCTGCTGAGGCATCCTCTTTGGAGACATTAAACAATGCCAGGAAAACAGAAAGAAACCACACAGTTCTGCCCCTAAGAAAATGAACACTTCAGATGAAAACATGATTCTGTTTGCATTAAATTGAGGAAAGAAACTCCAAAATTCCTAGGTACTTATAATTAGAAAGAAAAATGACTATAGGATCAAAATGGGAAATAGCTGAGTATATTAATAATTTTGGTGAATGTAAAAGCCTGGTAATGTGGATCTAGCTGGGGGTATGGCTCAGCTGGCAGACTGCCTGCCATACACAGAGCGATGCCATCCACACACAGTGTAAGTGCTAATGTGGTGGCACATGCTGGGGATTCCAGCACTCAGGATGGGGAGGCAGAGGACCAGATGTTCAAGGAAGTACACAGTAAGTTTGGGGACAGCCTGGGCTGCATGGGACCATGTCTACAAAAATGAAAACAAAACAACGTGTTTCTTAACCCCTTTATGTTGTTGTTAATATCATCTACACAGTAATGATGTGTGAAGTCCAGATGTCCTTGGCTGTTGAAGTATCTCCATTGAGTAAAGTGCTGTCTTACAAGCATAAGGGGCCAAGGTTGGTTTCTGATTTACATCCCCAGAACCTATATTAAAAATGCTGCATGTGGCCCACGTCTTTAATCCCAGCACTTGGGAGGCAGAGGCAGGTGGACCTCTGTGAGTTCGAGGCCAGCCTCATCTATAGAGTGAGTTCCAGGACAGCCAGGACTGTTTCACAGAGAAACCTTGTCTCGAAAAGCTAATAATAATAATAATAATAATAATAATAATAATAATAATAATAATACTGGGTGTGGCAGAATGCACTAGTAATCCTACTGCTGGGCATGAAAAGTCTTCAGATGCCTGGATACATTCTAATTATAAAACCAAACATCTTACTACAAAGGCAGATCCCTTCCTTCCTTCCTTCCTTCCTTCCTTCCTTCCTTCCTTCCTTTCTTTCCTTTTTTCTCATTTAGCCTTATAGTCCAATCATTCCAATAGGAAGAGAGGAAGCTGAGCCCTAGCCACTGGGCAGAAACAGCTGCAGCCTACTGTCTGCCTTACATACCCTTTGTCTTCTCATTCAACACGGCTGTGATTCAAGGCAGGCTTCTAAACTCACAGGACCCAGCATCACTATGGATGTTGGATCCATGTATCTGATCAACTCTGAGGATGAGTAAAAATTTTCATTGGAAGAACTTTATCCAATCCATAGTGTACTGTAATGGAGTGCACATTGAATTTATAGCCAAAACCCCCCCCATAAACAAACAAACAAACAAACAACCCACAAAATTAACCCAACTAGGGAGGGTGCTAATGAGAAGAGAGAGTGGTGGGTGGTAGATGATCCTTCATTTCTTTATCATATTTTGGTAGCATCTACTCTGAGTCAGACAGTGGGCTAAATGCTAAGGTTACTTATAATGATACTTAGAAATTGTGTTGAAAGCCATGAGAGAAATACATAAGCTGATAAGACATGAAAACAATGTGGTCAGGGGACTGTCTCCAAGGAAATGACATTTGAACTGACGTATATAAGATGGGCAGGAACCATTCAGAAGAAGGATGTTCTGGAAAAGGGGACTGTGTACAAAGGACACACAGCAAGCTTCCTGATTTACTGACGGATTTGCACAGAGGCTGAAGTTCTGAAACAGCGTGAGGAGCAGGCAGAACCGTGTAGATGTTGAGGTCACATAGCAGATATGGCAAAGATCATATGGGGCATTGCAAGACCACAACCAGAAGGTTTCGTTACAAGATAAGCATTTCTCCAGCAGAGGAAAAGTAGAGGTAGAGCTTTTGTGAGAGGAAAAATAATGAATTGAGGTCTGGCTATAGTCATTCTTTATTATCTGTGGTTTTTATTTGCTGTGTAGATTATTTAAAATGTCAGTGTGGATTTCAAGAGAGAGAATGAAGCTAAAATACAGATTTATGAGGCATCATTTTTTATTGAGAGATGGAAATGGAGTTCTGAGAGACACTTGGAAGGAGACTTAGAGCAGCAGGACATCAGAGAAGAAGTACAGAGAGAAGGCAGGTCCAAAGCAGGATAAGGAGATGATGAGCAAGACGCTCTGCCTGCAGTTCGTTTTCTTGTCAACAAAGCTATACGTATAGACCAGAGAGGTGATGTTTCAGGGTAAAGGAGCATACACATGCCCTATCTCCCTGCATCACCAAGCACTGATGTTACTTTATGGCATAACACAATTAATATCTAGATTGATTTAAATATACATGGTGCAATTGAGTAACATGAAATTTATATAAATTTTTAAGATTTGCTGTGACACACCCAGATAACATATTTTTGCCAAGGATACAACTCAAGACTTCCTCGAAATGCAATAAATAGTCATGTTCTCCCCAAATACCTCCTTAAATCAGCAGTTCTCAACCTGTATGTTACAACCCTTAGGGGATCTAATAGCCCTTTCACAGGGGTCACATATCAGATGTCATGCATATCAGATATTTACATTACAATTCATAAAAGTAGCAAAATTACAGTTATGAAGTAACAATAAATAATTTTATGGTTTGGGGGTCACCACAACATGAGGAACTCTATTAAAGGGTTGAAGCATTAGGAAGGCTATGACACACTTCCTTTAATAGAAAAGTTTGGCATGTACTAGATATGTTAGAACTTATTTTTCACAGTTACCCTATAGGGTAGCTATTATTAGTTTCAATTTAATTATATAGATACTAAAGTTCAAAAACTTAATTAGTTTCTATAATATTATTATTTTAACTACTGCTGCTGTTACAATTTAAATCTGAGACGCTGTTGCTAAAGCCTGAAATCTCTATTATGTTGTGGAAGCAGTTGAGCTATGGTTCAGTGAAGAGATCCTGTCTCAAAGGATAAGATGGACAGCTACTGAAGCGGAATTCATCATCAACCTCTGTCGTTCACAGGTGCACACAGAGGCTCCCACACACGTGTGCACAAAGAGAAACACTTTCACACTCAGATGCAATACATATGAACATGAACATATGCAAACGACTTAAAACTAAAATAGTTATGACATTTATTCATTGTAGACGGAAGGGAGTCCAGGTAGGTATAGGAGTACGAGGTTTGGAGAGACTGGCTTAGTCAAGAGATGTTTCAAAGTACATCAGACAGAATTTGAGAAGTAATTGCACAAGATGAAGGAAAAAGGAGGCACCTCCTTCAGTAAGTTCATTTTTAAATAAAACGATAGGGCAGTGGGAGAATATTAGATGGAGAGAGAGAAAATCTATGCGGAGCTTTGTAGAGAGTATCAGTGCTTCAGGATGTATCCATTAGAAGTTCTCATAATCATTAATTCATAAGCAATATTCTCTTATTTATGTATCTTTTCCCCATGGATAATGCAATTCATTGAGAAATACTGAATATTTTACTGACATCTAAAGTGAGAAGCCTCATTCCTCTTTTATATTTGTCTTACATTTTCATAACAAGCAATAATCATAACATTTATGGTTAAAACAGAAGCAGTGGGAGGAGGGGAGGTCAGCATATACTTCGGTGTGGCATGCTCATGGCTGCATGTGTCCACTCCTCCCGAGTAGGAAACGTGTCCTCTACAAACTCCTTGATAGTTATCTGTGCCTGGGGAAAGAGCCAGTTTGCTAACATGGTATAGGAGGTATGAGAATTATAGCCTACTCGGTTTTGTATTGGGACAAGTATTACAGGTAGTTTTAAAAGGGACACCAAGTTCGAAGACTCCTGTGCCTCATTTTATTGAGAAAAGAATGAAGATTTGCAATTATTGTGGGCCCTTCAATATTGGAAGCTTTGCCTTCCTTGTGGAGAACATTCTGTTGCTGTGACGTAGGTAACGTACAAAGATAGGTATTGTCTGGGCTCAGGTTGCCTGCGTCAGCCTCCGCTCTCTTGGCAGCATTGTTTTGAGCATGTGGCAGCACCATCATGGCAGGTGAATGTGGCTGGGACAGAATGTTCACCTCATGGCTCAGAAGGGAAGAGGAGGAGGAGGAAGGGGTAATGTCTCCATCTCTTTGGAGGTCTTACATCTTCAGGGTGCCACCAGCTCCCAAGAGCACTACTCTGGCAAATAAATGTTTAATACATTAGCTTTGGTAGATATTTAAGATCCAAACTAGCATCATCTTAAAAATCTTTTTTTTAGGCTAGCATATAAAGTAAAGAGTTTCATCATCATGTGTCCATTATACTTTGTTGTTCTTGGTCCCTGCCCCCCACCTCCATCCCCTTCTGCTGATCTCTTTCCATATCCACACTTATTGCTACACTATTCACAGGAGCTAAGAAATGAAACCAGCTTAGATAACTGGATAGATAAAATGTGAAATATATACTCTGTGGAATTTTATTCAGCTGTAAAGTAAAAGGAAAGTATAATCTTAAATTTTAAGTTCATTACTTGTCACAAACGGCCTACAGACTATTACATCACCCTTACCCTATTACTCATAACTATTAGCATTTACAATAAGTTCATCCAATTCACGTTTTCTTAGAAAACAGAACTCTAAGCAGTTGTTCTATTGTTACTGTGCTTTAAGCAAACAACTTTTAGTGGTGCCAGTAATACAATGAACAGGTTGGCAGTTCCAGCTAAGACTCAGGGAAGAGCACAGAAGAGGGGCTGAAAGACCGTAAAGCCAGAGGACCAGAGTGCCAGCATTGAGGATGTCTTCTACATAGGGCAGGAAAGCTGCACCCAGCAAATCTCCACAATGGGTAACCTAAAAAGACCTACACAGTGGAAACACCAGTTGACATGCCAGTGTAGATGGGGGAAACCACATAACGCCCCACCCCTACATGAAGAACTACAGGCAATTAATGACTACTGAGGGGGGAGTCAGCCTTCCCCCGGGATGTATACCCTAACTGGTTATCCAATGCCAAGTGCTCAGCCCTAAAAGCATATACATTTGAACAACACTAAAAGTTAGCTGTATTTATATATTTATAGATATGTATACATGTAATGAGGCTAATTAAAGAAAGAGAATTAAGAGTATAAATTTTTTAAAATTAAACTTAAATTCTAAATCCTAGATTTGTGAATTTTTTGATGATTTGGTATTCTGCATATAATAAATGTGTAGTGAATGATTATCCAGTAATTCCTTGTTAAATTTTCATGCGATCTTAGACAATGTGCTTTTAGGAAGACATCAGTAAAGGAAACTATGCAGAAGGACAGTCTGTAGATATGCAGGGTTGTAATATGACCAACTCTGGGACTCTGACAAGTCTTCACTTTGGGAAATAGTGATTCTGACTGAGGGGAATTAGACTTAGATCTATATCTGGACTCGGATGAGCTCTGTATAATGTTGGTGGGAGGTGGACAGGGTGCAGGTCTGTTGGAGGCCTCCTACTTACACTCAGGAGCAGACTGCGTGGAGATTTTGACTTGCTTATATTTATTTGCATCTGTTTTTAAATTTTTTGAGATGTATTTATTTTTATTTTGTGTGTGGGGGTGTTGTGCTTGTGTGCATATCTGTGCACCATGCATGTGCATTGCCCATGGAAGCCAGAAGACAATGTTAGAACCCCTGGAACTGGAGTAACAGGTGGTTGTGAACTGCCATGTAGGTGCTGGGAATTGAACCCGGATCCTCTGAAAGGGAAGTTACTGACCTTAACTGCTGAGCTTTCTTTCTAGCCCCATCATGTGGTTTTTCCACTTTTTTATAAATAGTCCCCCTTTGTGTCATTTCATGCTTCTGAATTTTCTATAGCAGAAATATTTCATTAACTTCTTAAAGAAAGCCACTATATTGTCTATTGATAATCATTTCACCTTTTTGTTATTTAATAATATAAGTTTTATTATTCATATAAAATAAATTTAAAAAATTTATGACATATATTTGTTGATTAAAAATCCAATGAACCATAGGCTTGGTGGCACAGGCCTTTAATCCCAGTACTTGGGAAGCAGAGGCAGGAGGATCTCTGTGAATCTAAGGCCAGCCTGGTGTACAAAGCAAGTTCCAGGACCAAGCTATGCAGAAAACCCTGTTTCAAAAAACAGCCACAACAACAACAAAAACAAAAAACAAAAACAGCCGGGTGGTGGTGGCGCATGCCTTTAATCCCAGCACTCGGGAGGCAGAGGCAGGTGGATCTCTGTGAGTTCGAGGCCAGCCTGGTCTCCAAAGCGAGTTCCAGGAAAGGCGCAAAGCTTCATGGAGAAACCCTGTCTCGAAAAAAGCCAAAAAAAAACAAAAAACAAAAAACAAAAACAAAAACAAAAACAAAAACAAGAACAAAAAAACCAAACAAACAAAAAAAACAAGGCAAAACAAAAATGACAATAGTCATCACTAGGAAGGATTTTCAGGTACAGGGAGAGAGAAATATAACAGCAATTGTCTTGAAATGTAAGTGCAAATCTCCATCTCTATTTCCACATTCAAGGAACTAACGGCAGATGTTGCTAAATGTCAGCATTATTGATGCAAAAGCATAAAGGTAGCAGAGACTGGCAGGTGTCATTGTGCATGCCTGTAAGCCCAGCACTAAAAGGTTGAGGCAGGAGGCAGGAGGATTGGGATGAAATCCAGGAGAGTATGGGCTATAAACTAAGACCATGTCTCAAAAAAAAAAAAAAAAAAAATCCAAGTCAAACCCAACAGGCCAACAAAAAAACAAAAATAGTACAGGATCAGGAAAAGGGGCTGAGTCGGAGTCAGGGAAGCCCAGGCTTTGTCGTCTGTTACCTGTGAGCTTGTCTCTTTAGCAAGGGCAAAGCGGAAAGATTATGAGACTAAGTGAAACAGGCTCTGTGCCGAATGCACAGAATGTCTACTGCCACACTGTACGGACCTGTAAGGAATGGCTGCTTCCTTCCCCGTGCATTGTCAAGTGTGCAAAACACTGCTAAGTGTGCATACAATAGTTCACAGTTTATGACAGTTTGGAGTTCACATTCCCGTTTTTTGTAATTTTAGAAAAAAACTGAATTTTCTTACAGACATTGTTAGCAAACTTTTAATAACTTGGATACTTATAAGTGTCCTGACAGTTCTTACCCAAGAAATGAGCCAAAGTTGAAAGGCAATTCAAACCTTTAAAAGGTCAGAAATTCACAGGAAGCTGTGACTTAATTTGATAGCATATAATCCTATAAAATGTGATTTTTATCAATCCCCAAATAATTTCCTAGTTGGAAATAAGGGTAGTTTTCTGTTGCTAGTTGTTCCCTTGCCTCACCATTTCATATAACAATGACACCTAGTTTAACGTTGTAGTGTGCTTCCAGTAGCAGACGGTGGGTCAAAGTGTCACACTTTCTCTCTTCTTCTAAAATATTTAAATATACTTATTTATTGTTACATGGATTTATTTGTGTTTGTGTATGTGTGCATGTGTGTATCAACACATCTCTGAGCTCCACAGGCACTCAATGGTACATGCATGCACACATGCACATACCAATAAATAAATAATTGTGTATGTGTGTAACAGGAAAAGAATGAAAAAAGAGATTCTAAGGAAAAGTTGCTCTTGTATTTAAATTTTATATATATAATTTATAATATATACATATATATATATTCAGCTAATTTATCTTATTTTGACCCCCTTCATAGAGTACTATACTACATTTGTGCTTGAAATTTCATCTCACACAAACAGTCAAGCAACAAAATTAATCTTTGGTGTTTGTGACCGTCTTGGTCAACTCTATTGGATATGCTAGTTGGGAATTCTGGGTTATATTTTAAAACATGAGTAGAATGAGAAGGGAGTGAAAATTCAAAAGTTCAAACAATCATACCCTTGAAATTAAGGTGCAGGAAAAATACATCTTGTTTATTTAAACATATAATACCAATAGTTTTAGAGGTGATGTACTGACCTTCACATTGCTAGGCAGAGGAAGCATAAAGTTTGGTGTCTGTGCATTAAGGTTTGAGTTAATGGACACTATAATTAGAGTTATATCAAATTTTATTAGGATTCCTTAGCTTCCCTGAAATTCTACACAGTTCTATTTCCTTTCAGTTTATTTTTTTAAGTTCAAGAATTCTATGAAAAGTTGAACAAAATATTTTCATTTTCGATCAGTAAATCCCCAAAATGATAATTCCTCATTATATATTTCAAGTAAATTTTCATATAATTTTTAAATGACTTCTACATTTTTAATTGAGTTATTTATCTAAGAGATTTGGAGGTATATACATACATACATATATTAGTATCAAAAAATTAAATGGAAAATGAATACAGTTTTATTTCATTAGTGATTCAACAACAGCAAAATCATATACAATGTGAGTTTTCCGAATAATGCCTCAGTCTCATATGGAAAGTATGTTTCTTAGTTATTTTCCTGTTGCAGTGACAAAACACCACGACTAAGGCAACTTAAAGAAGAAAGCATTTAATTTGGAGGCCCAGGGTTCCAGAGGGCTAGAGTCTATGACCATTCTGACAAGGAATATGGCAGCAGGCAGGCAAGCCTGGCATTGGAGTAACAACTGACAGCTCATATTGTGGTCCAAGCATGAGGCAGAAAAATAAAATGCTAACGGAGTGGCCTGGGCTTTTGAAGCATCAAATTCCACTCCAAAAAAATGCCACACCCCCTAATCCTTCCCAAGCAGTTCCACTGACTGCAGAGCAAGTATTCAGACATATGAGACTATGGGGACAATCATTTAAACCACCACAATACTGAAGCACAAGCCTTAGTGTCCTATATCTATATGAGGAGTTTCATTGTGTGGTCTACAGATATAGAAAATTGTTTTCTACTGAACTTCTAAAGTCAGTCATTAAATAAGAAAGAAATAGAACTTTGAAAATTCAAGACTGAATTTAAACTTCAGTTGAATCTTTGTGATATTAAAATCATTTTGTTCATTATTTCACTCAGCCTCTCTATGTGTTCGTTCTTCAAATAAAAGGATTTAATTTATTTCGTGAGAGCCTCTTGTACAAACAGGAAGTATGTGGTCTTAGTGACATTTGGGGTACAGGCTAGCATCATTTTAAGTACTAGAAGTGACTGGGAGCACAGGCTTTCGAGTCAACACACTTGGCTCAAGTTCTGGGTTCATCATATCTTAGGTCTGTAACCTTGGAAAGTTTATTTACTTTACTAAGTCTTGGTTTCCTTTACCTAAAGTGAAAGCAAGGGCCTCTAAATTACGTAGGTTATTAAAGGATAAGAGGAAGCAATGGCTATAGGGCATATAGCACATAAGACTACCCACTACAGCATTATTACTTCTGTGGATAAAAATAAGTTAGCACGTCATTGCTTGTATCCCAGATAGAGAAACCTAGTCTTAAGTCTTTTTGAAGTTAATAATGACTCATAAAGATCCTTCTATTTTTCCAGAGAGGAAATTATTTCTTAAAGATAAAAGAAGAAATAAAACCTCAGAAAAATACCTCCAGAAACATATTTGAAGAGACCTTTGTGTTTTATTTTATTTTATTTTATTTTTGTAAAGTTAGTGGTTGTGCTTTGTAAAATCACCTTTAAATGTGTCTGAATTTGTGAGTGGATGGATGCTGTTACCAGCACCCTACAAAAGAGGAGCTGTGAAGCTATGTGCAAATGGTTTTTATAATGAGTGATGGCAGCATTTGATTGGCTGACTTACTTTAAGCCATATACAAAAACAAAGTTGTTTATCTGACCCTATACTAACTAAGGGAACACCCCAATATCTACGTGCCTCTGGCACTCAGTTACAACTACGGATTTGTTTATTGTGTGCATCTGTGCATTTCCATTGTCATGTGTGGTTAGAAGACAAGAAACAAGCCTAGTGTCCTCACAGTGAGCACTAGGAGGAGGCCATTGCCCTCTCTTTAGTCATATGAGCAGAGACTGAATTCAGGGACAGGAGTGAGCAGAGTGTGCATTAGAAAACTGCTGCTGTGTTGATTGGTTCTTGTGCTGTTTTCACCACGGCAATTATGAGCAAATAACTACCATCAAAACCTGTTCAATGAATTTCTGTTGTTTAAAAGTTACCAAACACTACAGCATCGCATACAACAGCTCCCTGACACACCTACCACACTCAGAGCCCTGCTCCTTTTAAACTTCATGGGTCTTTAAAGCTCCTTGGTTTTTCTGAATATCATAAAGCAATCCCCATTTAAAATACAGTATGATGAGATTTGTTTTAGGAAAGAGGGAAAGAAGGAAATGAATGGGGGAAAGGGGGCATAAAAGTAAAAAATAATAGATTCTGCATCTCTGACATGAATACCACAGTAGGATAGTCAAGTATACTTAAGGTTATTTGGTTTATGTAGGAAAATAATGAATAGCCATGTAAAATCAGTGCAAACAGCTATACTGTTTAGCAAAACGTTACCAGTAACAGAGAAGTTAAGATCTGGTGTTGACAGGATATTGCTGCCCCTAAAATTCTTTCTAGGACAGATCAGAAATACAGCTGAAGAATATGCTTGCCCGGCATTGCCAAGAACAATAAACATGCTATGTGCCCACCAGGTAATAAAAGAAAGAGAAAAGGGATTAAGTGTGACATTTCCCCAGGTAATTTGCTTGTAGGAACATGCGCTGGCCACTGTCTGAGCTGTTAGGTAAAGGAAAGCCTAAAAGAGTAAGAACTATTTGAGGATGGGGAGCCTCACCCTGTTACATAAGAAGTTCAAGATTGACCCTAAAATCTGTTGATGATTTATACTTCATAGTTTGTTAAAGGTCTTTATATAGCTTTCAATGTTTCTTCATGAAGTTGTGGGTGTACAGAGAAAATGTTGACAAAATTTTAAACGAAGTGCAACCCAGACTGCATTAGTGTCCAGGTGATGCCATTACACCCGTACCTAACATCAGTGGGACAAGTCTGACAGCTGAAGCAGCAGCTGGGAACAGCCTTGTTTGCAGCTTCCTTATGGAAAGGATGCTGTAGACGTAAGTGACTTATAACAAGTAACAAAGGATAGTTTAAAGGTCAAAAACGTGATTTTCTAACTTAAAAATTTAGTTTTGTCATGGAAATTAATATTTAGAACCACTTATTTATTAGCTAACATTGAAAAAATATAAAATGTTTTGTGATTAATAGAAGCCAAGTAGTTTAGGAGATGTGAGTTGCCACAATTCACAAGTAATGAGCATGTAAATAATTATTTGTTTTTTTTTCCAAATCAAAACACCATGGAAATTTTCAATATTTCAGTTAAAATATAAAATACTTAAAATCCAAATTAATAAATAACTATAAGATTTCTGCTTTGAATCTAGGTGAAATACAAACTACTGGATTTACTTTCCAAAATATAAAAAAAAAAATAATGAGCATTTGACATCTGTCAATAAAGGCAAGTGATCTCTGATATATACTAAATAAATTAGGCTTAATTTCCCTGGACACCTTCAATTTAAGAGTTTTCCCCCTGGTGATGAGATTAGAATCTATCCCTGGTGCATGAGCGGGCTTTTTGGAGCCCACTACCTATGATGGGACACCTCTTGTAGCCTTGAGGCAGGGGGAGGGGCTTGGACTTGCCTCTACTGGATGTGCCTCCCCATGGGAGGCCTTGCCTTCTTGTGGGGGGGGAGTGAGGGGTGTGTTGGGAGAGGGAGGCTGGGGGGCAGGAGGAAGAAAGAGGGGGATCTTTGATTGGTGTGTAAAATGAATGGAAAATTTTTCTTAATAAAGAAAAAAAGAGTTTTCAGGCTTTGGCAGAAGGAAGCATGAATGTAGAAGCTGGCAGATTCAAAACTTGAGATTAGATGAGAGTCAGGCAAGCCCAGGTGGTCAGGCAGAAAGCTCATCAGCAGATGCAGATTCACAAGTGCACAGAGAAGGGTCTTGCCCCAGTCATAGGGAATAATTAGCCTTAGGCTAAGCACAGCGGCCATCACAACAAATAGTAACAGCAGGTACTGAGAGGAGTCCAAGTGAGTTATTTTATAGGAATCCAAGTAAAAGAACCAAAGGATATCAGACTACCAAGAAGCAGGAAAACGTACCCCATAACATGACACATCAATGAATTAATTGACACTGAGTGTTAACTGATGTTGGAATTGGCAGACAAGAAGGAATTTAAAATAATGACAGCTGAATTCCGTGTTTTAACAATATTTAAAATGAATCAATCCCACAAATGAAAGTTATGACATGTGACCTAAATTTAAGTTTAAACATATACCGTGTAAAATTAATAGATTAGAAATAATGAAAGAAAAATCAGCCAACTTGAAAGCACAGTAGTATAATTTTCTAAAACCAGAACCAGAAAGAATAAAAATTGAAGAGATTGAGACATATCAGTGAATTGTAGGGAAAATGAAAGGATTTGGTATGTGTGTGTAATTGAGGTCTCAGAGACTCCTGTAAAAGAGTGTGAATGAAGAAAAAACTTCCCAGCTTGCTGAAATTATAAACCCACGAATCAACCAGTAATCCACGAACCGAAAAATAAAGGAACTATATGAGGACTGTCATGATAAAATTGCTCAAAGTAAGAATTAAAGCTGATTTCCTTTAAGAAAAATGCACACAAGGAGATAGCGTAGTTACATGCTTAAGAACTGAAGGAGAAAAAGATTGTTGACCTTATTGTGGTCACTATTATGACTATTATTATGGTCAACATAATAATTTGAAAGATATTGCTTTCAAATGAAAGTTAAATAAAGATGTTTTCAAACATATGAGCACTGGGAGGTATTGCCAGCAGTATCGCACTGTGGTGAATACTGAAACCTTTCAGGTAGAAGGCATGCTGCCAGATGGAATGTGGACTTGGATAAGCACATGAGCAGCACCAGAAAGACTAATCAGAGGGTAAATGCAGAGGAAATATTATTATCTAAGTATGTTTTTAAGATAATTGTGTCCAAACAAGGGTTGTAACAATGAAATGTGAGACTTGTGTGGTCTGTAAATATAAAGTGTCAGCTAATAATGACAGAGGTCAGAAAAAAAAAAAACTATTAACTAGACTCCTGTTGGAACCTTGTGCTGCCAGGGAAGGGCTGTCCTGTCAGCCAGTGCCCCTCATACACCAGTGTGAACCTCCTAGAGCAGTCTTAGTAAATCAAGAGCCTAATGCATCACAGCAAAGGGATAGCTATCCAGCAGTGGAAGGTTGATTTAGTATTCAGACATCATTGTAACTTACTGTATTAGCAAACTAAAATAGGAAATAACAGCAGTCTTTGACAAATTTCAATAACTATTCCAGGAACAAAATTCCCTCTACAGCAAGGGTGGAAGGGAATAATCTTGGTCGTTTTAAGAGAGAAATGTGTTTGGTGCGTTTCTGGTGTCTGCAGCCTTGATCACGCCTGAGACCTCTCTCCTTGGTTTTGGCTGGTCACCATCTCCACATGTCATCACATGGCCTTTTCCTAGGTGTGTGTGTCTATGACCAGGATTTCCCTCTTCTTACTAGCAGGACAATTTTCTGAGACATTACTGTTTTCTTCACATAAGAATTGAAATTTGTGGGCCATCTGATCCTCTTATATTGAAGAAACATGGAGAACTGGAGTTTCTAGCCAAGTGGCTGAGCACTTGACCACTTTGTGTGTGTTGGGCATCCACAATGTTTGTTTGGTTGACATAAATAGCCATGAGTCCATGACAAAGCTGAAAAGCTGCCTAGGAAAAGATGAGAAAGCAATTCTAGGTAAAATAAGGAAAAACAAAGAAGCATGTTTGGAAACAGTAAGTGCGCACAGTGTAAAGTGTTGCACTGGGTGGTATGAGTTTAAAGGAAGATGAGTAGGAAGCAGACAGGATTTAGGATCATCTCTGGACAAGTCCTTGAGTCCTGCTCACAGAGCTAACCATTCTCCCCATGCCCCTCAGATTTGCTCTGTTCTGTTAAAAGCACTTGTGACATTTTTATTATGTTATGCATGTAGCTGCATTTCATTATAGACAGCCTACTACAAGAGAGAACACTTGGTGGTTTAGGACCTCCCTCTTAAAATGGGAGAATCTAGAAACCGCCACGATTAGTGTAGGCAGGTGGAATTAACTGCCCCATCAAAACCAAGTAGGTTTGGGACAGGAATTCATGAGAAAAGTAAATCTCCACAGTAAAGAGGGTGAGGAAGAGGACATATCTCAAGGAGTAATAAGAATTGAGATAAACAGGAAACTCAATATTTATTATTAGATTTTATTTAGCAGCGTAGGAACACATATATTTCTATTCCCCGCTTTGGCACAGCAGAGCTGTCATCCACCAGAAGAAACTGTTTTATTTCATTTTAAATCAGTGATATAGAAGACACTACAGCAGGCCTTCTCAGACCGCCAGCTCCCAAAATCATGACGTGGGGACTTATTATTAGTTATGAATGCTTGGCCTTGGTTTAGGCTTGTTTCTGGCCAACTTTTTTTTTTTTTTAACTTGTGTTAACCTGTTTCTTTTCATTTATGTTTTGCCTTAGGGATTTTGCCTTCCTTCAGACTGGCCGACGGCTGCCTGGCTGACTGGCCCCGAGTGCTTCTCTCTCTTTCTCCCTTGTTCTCTCTCAAGCCTAGACTCCTCCTCTTACTTATTCTCTCTGCCCTCCAGCCCCGCCTATCCCTCTCTTGCCTAGCTATTGGCTGTTCAGCATTTTATTAGATCAATCAGGTGCCTTAGGCAGGCAAGATGAAACAAATGCAACACACCTTTACATAATTAAACAAATGCAACATAAACAAATGTAACACACATTTACATAGTTAAAGTAATATTCCATAACAAGATACTCTTCCAGGTGATTGTATTTTCCTTTGTCTTCTGTTATGATGTGCATATGTTATAACAATAGAGAGATGAGAATAGCAATGGCCAATATGCCGTTTGGCATTCTTTTCAGTTACCATTAGGAACCTGTGGTAAGCCATGAATTAATACAAATGAGAATCAATAGAATTTTAGCAGTTTGAGATGAGGCTTGTATCTGTTCAGCTGTGCAAGCAACATCGTGCCATTTTAGGAAGACTTAAATTGTTGGTCTTAAAATATGAACACCAGATTCTGAATTCCACGTTGACTCTGAAACATGTTTAATGATCTGCAAATGTGTCAATTATCCCACAGGACCCTCTTTTATTTTTTATTAATTTGTGATAAAAGCAGTATAACGTGACATCATTCATAGATAAGTTTTATGTGTACGCACACGAGATGGAACATGGTATCATGCCGGTACATAGTCACCTCTGACACTGTGGGCACTCTTCTTGGCCAGCACAGTGCTCTAACGGGAACAGGTATTCAGGTACAACAAGGGTCAGCACATAAGGAACTGAGAACCTCTGAAGATCACTCCTTTTCCTTTACAGTGTTCCACTGAATTGGTCTCAAAGGGCAGCTATGAAAATAATCTTTATCCTGGTGTCTCTTAGTGTGTTATGGAAAGAACAGTGCTAAGAGCCCATCTGTTCTTAGGTAACACAGTCTTAAGGTTCTGTGAGATACTCATGCATGAAGGTTATATTTCATTTTACTTTGTTTCATTTCAGTATTTAAATAAATTATCTGGGGGTATACCTGCTCATATGACATGTAAGCTTTTGAAGTATTTTGGGCTCATCTTGGTTAAAAGTTGAGGCAGCTGATTTTTGTATTGCAGACTAATTTTCTTCCACATAGTGATAAATAATTCTCAGTATTCATCAGAGGGCAGATTTAAACAGCTTTTATGGTTCACAACATTATACTGGTGTTCTTAGAACTTAGGAAGACAGATTCAAATCTAAAATATTTGAAGACAGTGTACCCTATGAATGGAATTAGAGGTATTAAAACTACCTTCTGGAAGCAAGGGCAGTTTAAACAATAACCTGCAGTGATTTAATTGCTTCTAAGAAAAATATTAGGAAGATAGATTTTTATTAGCATAACACTTACAGATGCACACAATCTTAAAACTAAATATACATTCTCAGTTATAATTTGCATGGCTGTTTTTCATAACAAACTGTTCAGGTTGAGTGAAGAAATTATCAAATTTCTACATAGTTCTACACCTTAGAGTTCAAGATTGTTGTAGGTACATTTATAAAGACTCCATGGAAAGAGATGTCACTGTGCTTAAAGACAAATTGTCACAATGATTCTTGGGGGTGGAGGTGGAGCTCATACAGATTTTGCTTCTGAGGATTTGTTTGATGCCAAGTCCCATTTTCAGGACCTAGAAGGTGTTCAATAAGGTTCTGTGGAATTTACAAGGTTAAATTTACAAAATATGTTTTTTGTTTTTTTAATTCGGATGCTACACAGAAGCTGAAGTCTAGGAAAATCTAACCGTGCTCTAAGAACAAGCCGTAATGATTCAAAGACTGCCGTGTGCTGTGTTCTGGCCAAGTGAGGTTGTTGCTTTTTTGGGGGGTACTTCTTTCTGCTAGATTATTCAAAACAATGCACAGTGAGTTTGTAATTTCTACTTTATAAGCTGGCATCTGCTGGGTTTAATAGTGTATAGTGAAGATGCCAAGCCCAGGACTAAATAAACAGAAAATTAAGTTAGGAATCTTCATTTTTACCAATAATTCTGAAATTGAAGGATAAAAAAAGCCTGCACTTTACTCTTACTGTTGAGGAAATTAAGCATAGCGTTTATTTGTTCAGATGTTATAGTTCTATATGGTTGCTCCAATCTTTTTTTTTTCTAACAGTATTTTCCATTATAAAATTTGATGTAATAGTCTTAAGAGAAGAATACATAATGATCTTCTGCTGGACTTGATCGTTTATTCAATAAGTGTTTATTGAGTTCTACCAGGTGCCAGCTATCTGGTGTTTGAAATTCATCAATGAATCAAAGAGTAAAAATTTCTGTCCTTATGCATAGTGTGTTCTAGTCAGTGAAATGATGATGATGATGATGATGATTTCACAGTATGGTAGAAAGTGATGAGAATTCTGTTTATAAAAAGAATTAAAATTCAAATGTGTGGGGAAAGAGACAATAGAGATGTAGTTATGTAGTGTGGAAACAGTCATCTTCGATGCAAGGGCAACTTTGAACACAGGCTTGAAGGTGATACTAAACCCCACCATTTGGGTAATTTTGAGACTTAATTTAATGTACCTGAAGCCCATTTGTTCTGCACGTCGCTGCCTGGCAGGAGGTGGCAGATGAGAGGGAAGTCAGAGGTTCTCCTGCCCGCCCTGTCCCATTGGCTGGGAGCGGCAGTTCCACGCTGCTTCCTTGTCCCTGCCATGCTGTAGTAAACGGCTCTCACAGCTTTGGTTCTGGTCGAGCAGTGACAAGAATGTGGTTTACTTCGAGAATTCGCTCTTGAGCTCCTTAGAGCAACACAGAACATGATGTTATATCTTTTATTGGTTCTTAGAAGTACAGATTTCACACACTGCCCCTTGAGCTTGGCTCCTATGTGAATCTGGCAACAGGCCAACCTTGCCTTTGACTCACTCAGTTATAGATTCAGATGGGAAAGTGGCTTATTTGTGGACATTCTTCATTAATCTTAGAACGACTTAAAAATAGAACTACCTCTTTCTTCTAGATTGTGTTCCTGGCTTCTGCATACACAAGTCCCCAGCTCAGCGAGGAGAGCTGTTCTGCTGTGGCTGCTGTGGCACATTACCTGTACCTGTGCCAGTTTAGCTGGATGCTTATTCAGGTTGGTTGCTCACTCACTCCCACACCACTGCTCCCCTCGGGTGACCTTGGGTGAAGCGGCTTGACTGCCTGATATTCTGCATACTGAAGCAGAAATAATTCCAATAAAGCCATCTCAACTCGCCTAGGGTGTAAATGTAAGAATAGACCTAGTAACTTTGCAACACCAGAGAGCCCAGTTTGGAACAATGGGGCAAATCTAGTAGGACTGAAAACAAAAGGGTGGTAGAAGGAGAAATTTGGAATATGGGTCCTGGAGAATAAGAACTTTGAATTGTTTTCTCCGGATCACCATAGAATTTGTTAAAGAAAGGGAATGATGTGAGTAGATTCAGATTTTAGAAATATGCTCTCACTTGTGGTTAATTGGAGGTAGGAAAAGGGGGGGGGCTGCCAATTACTAGTGTTAACTGTACCAGAGGATGGCGGAACATTCCTACCAAACAGACCAGTGTCAGTAGAAACACAGTAAACAACTTGGGGTATTTCTGTTTGGTAATGCAGAATTTAGGATGTAGATTGGTTGTCAGGAAGGCAGGAGATGGCAGTCCCTGTCTTCCCCATATCTGGCATGAGTAGCTGATGGAGAGTGGCCTCCTGTACTAAAGTTAAGAGCAGTGAAGAGGCAAAGGAGTTTCCAATAGTTAGCAACATTAGATGTGGCAGTGGTGTAGAGAGTGACAGAGGGAGATTCTCGGAGTAGACCTCTGGCTTTGTCCCTCTCTACACATCTCAATCAAATTATTACCTCCCTCCAAGGTATGCTTTCAAATCTGCATAGGGGATGATCATTTCTAACTCATAGAATTAATGCTTTATAGATCTTTCAGCACCTCCAATCATGGAAAATATGTCCTTTTCTCTAACATCTCTGTCAACTGGTTTAAAAATAAGTCAAAATATAAGCCATAAACAGAAAACAGAATGTCTCCTGAAAGTTGAGTAAATTTGTTAGATCTCTGACTGCAAGGTTACTTTGGGGTTTGATCTAAGGTGAAGTTTTTGATACATGACTGCACATGGTTATCTTGCTGCCTGGACTGAGTCTGCAGTGCTGTGCTGAAGGTCTCTGTCCCTGTCCCTGACATATTCTCAGTTTCTGATTAATGACACAGATGAAGACACAGGAAGCTGCTTATCAGATCTGGAGATGTGCAGAGATAACAGGGTACTCACAACAGGAAGCTGTCGGTGTTAGACCACAGGAAGAACCGATACAAGAGCTGCGCTTAGAGACTGCATACTAAAAGGACAATATCACTGCTGAGATATAATATAAATGGCTGGAAATTTCACTTCAGCGTAAACCCAGTGGCAATGTGAAGTATGGCCAGAGTACCACACAGACCTAGGTTACATAAGGAGCAGTCTGAAGGCAACCGTGGCTGCATTATAGTCTATAATGCACTATTCATCCTAGGGACACAAGACTACATTCACAGTTCACGTACTAGCATGTGGGGAATCAGAAGGTAGTCTCTTGGACGGGTTTGGGAAGATGCTTCTGTCTTCGATCTCAGGAGAGATGCTGCAGGAGAGAAAGCCTGGGGTCTGCATTTGGCAAAACCAAAGGAAATGGATCAAATATTAGGAAATGAAAATGTCATTCAAGTTAGAGCATTCACAACCATACTGTGGGAGCTGAGGAGACTTTTCTAGACACATAGTGAGTCAGTGAAGCATATTCAAATGGAGAAATGACTTCCACATGTACTTCAGGTAGAGTCCCTGCTTTGGGGGTACTAAACCAGATGCTGTGTAAGATTTAACCAAAGTTCATGGGAACCAGTTTATTCCTCGCCTGTGTTTCTGGTCAGCAAGGAAGTCTGATTGTGGCTGATGCATATTTAGTAGACTAATTATGCCTCTGTGTGGCTCATGGTTTAGGAAAACGGTTGCAACTGGAAGTGAAATGTAATGCATTTCAGATGGTGCACCACACATCCTTCATGGTTTGTGGTGTAACCACAAGGGGAAAATCCAATAATTTCTGAATTTTCAGTAGGTTACTTTTAATAACTTATTTTATGGTCAGACGTCATTTTACCAACCTGTACTTTCCATTTATAAAATGCTGTGTGCTAAAACCATTTTTTAAAATCTGAATCTGTCTTTAAAACCACTATGTAGTAAGATAGGCTAGTATTAGTCCAATCCTGTGAGTCAAATTTGATTAAAAACTTGAAAGAGCACGTACATAGTGTACAGCCATCCATGCAGACAAAACGCTGACACACATAAAATAAAATAAAGTGAAAAATTTTTAAAAATCTGGAAAGAATGTTAACACTCTGATGAGTCTGTTTCACATTTTTTATCAGCACAGGAGAGAATCGGATGCTATATGTGAATAATGTGATGGCAACGAGCTAGTCATTAATCTCTAGTCACTGGGTTAAGAGCACCAGAGTTATCGGGGTGGGCTGGCGAGCCGGCTCTGTGGGAGAAGTGCTTGCTGTCAAGACCAACAGCCCAAGTTCGATCCCTGGGACCCACACGCTGGAGGGAAAGAAATGCCTCTAACAAGTTGTTCTCTGACCTCCACACATGTATACCCTCACACATACATACATCAGGACACACATAAATAAAGATAATAAAAAGATCTCCCTAAAACAAACGTATTAAAATCATGGACTGATGTTTATTTTATTTGCATCACATTTTCAATGTCAGATAAACATACGACCTGGCTTTACTTTTCTGTCACATGTTTTCAACACCCTATGGTAAAGTTAGATTACATTTAGACAGCCAGGAGAAACATCTCATTGATGAACAAGTTATATAACCTTGTTGAGCCTAGCTTGCAGATCAGGTTACAGTTACACCATCTTTGAAAACTGTGAAAATATAAACCTAATTAATCCCTTCAGGAAGTCGGCCCTGTGCCCAGCTCAGAGTGCATAGTATGCCCGTTCACTTATCATACTGGTGAGCCCAACATACATGGCTAAAATAGCAGAGATGTTGAACTATATTCATTATTCTACTTTTTCAATATAATCCATTTCTTTTTTTTTTTTTTTTTTGGAAAAGAGGAGTATGTTTGATATATAGGAATAGGCCGATTTTAAGAGAGACACACACCAGCCTGAGCTCTTTGTTAGAATGCAAGCCTCCTCAGCTCTGTGGTCCCTTCCGTCTCCAGGCTTCCCTTTCTCTCACTGGGAAGTTGCACAGCATATGGCGGGAATGTAACAACAGCAAAGTTTGCTTATTTGAAACAAACAACCCACAGATTCCGTGTTTGGCCAAGGATAATTGCCCTGCCCTTCTGTTTGTTCTTCATGTACGATCACTCAGTGTGAATGCTGAAATCATTTCCCACTTCCTTAAGACACCAGGGTCATGTTTGCGCTAAGTTAGTGTGACAGTGAGCATTTAAAATGCTGGAATGTCTTTCCTCTATGTTGCTGGCTAGCTGTTTTGATTTCCTTTCATTTTAGAGATAGCATATGCTAATATTACAAAACAAAAGCACTTCAGAGTGACGTCAAATCAATTGTACATCTCTTTCTTGCTATTTTGTATATTTGCCATTTTTTGCTTTATCCACAATGCCATGTGCAAAGGTAAACATTGCTAATGGTTTCCTGTGTATGCCGCCACAAATACCCCATGAGTAGACAAATATTTATAAATTTATAAACAAGCACACATGTGCATCCTTGTGATTGTATATACTTTTTATATATGTATATATTTATGTTTGGAAATCTTTACTTTTACAATGTTCAACTGCACTCTTTTCTATGCTACAATATAGTTATTCTGCAATTTATTTTGTAGTCTCTAAATAATTCTGGTTAGTTTTTTTTATTATAAACAATATTTGTTTGCTTAGAGAGTATCCATAGAGTTCCTAAATATTATGCCTTTATTATGTATGGTCACACAAGACATACTTCCAATTGGATTACCAGATCACGTATAAGAACTATAATGTAAACTGTGATTGTTTGCAATATCCATATAGAGTAGAGGTAAATGGAAATGTAACTTTGCTTTTGTATTCATTTGGATCTGTTTTCTGATCATTCTCGTCGCCATGTTAGATCACTGTAGAGCAATCTGCTTTAGTCACAGAAGACATGAGAGTCTTGTATTGTCTCTACAATCTGTTCCTCTCCTTCCTAAGGTCACAGCTTAATCAAAGTCAATGTTTTAATTTGAAAGTAAAGTTTCTTTGATGAATATTTTCTTACATTGGTAGAATAGGCTAAAATCACTTAAACATATGCTTGAGCATTTATATCTTGTGCCTTAAGTCCTCCAAATAGCCTGACTATGGACAAACAAATTTACAAGCTCTTAATCCCTTTGTAGAAAGTGCTGGAGCACGACAACAGGAAGGGGATGCTAAAATTAGCCATGCTTTTCCTTTGTCATTGCTTTAATTTGACAAGACTTCACAAAGATTGAAGACAACACACTGATAATTACCAAGATAAAAATGACATACCCAGGAAATACTGAATTATCAAGCCTCAAAAAGCCTTGCAATTCTTTTAATGCAATAAATAATAAGAAAAGGGAAGGAGAAGGACATGTGGGAACATTTCTTAGATTTGCATCTAAAATGAATGATTAAGAACATATGGTGATGGATAGAATTAGTAACTTGTGTGATTGCTGCTTAAATGCAATACTATATATCAGTTCAGTGATTTTGGCAAAACAATTAATAATCAAGTATTATACAACAGCCTGGATACAATCTTTGTTCAGATGAAATTTATGGAGTTCAAATAGCCTATTTAGCCTAAAATAAATGGTATTTCTCCTTTATATTTTACTAATATACTAACTGTTACATGAAGATGTAGTAATGAACTGATGAATTTGTGTTTATAGAATATATAAAACCATAATTCTGCCCTATGATAATTAAAACAACAAGATATGTGTTTGATTTTCTTATGTAGATACTTGTCTGTGCAGTAATGTAACCAATGTGCTTACAGATACAGTCTTTAACTTATTCTCATGTCTATTTGATCTAGGTAGTTTCTTTGTACTTTAAATGGAATCAATTTAAAATTTTCCAGTCCCAGTTACTAACTCTAGAAATTTAGTTTTTATGTGCTCTGTTTCCTTCTTCCTATAAGAGGAGTGAAGACAGAGAGAGACAGAGACAGAGACAGAGAGACAGAGAGTACTAAAATAATACAGCACAAAACTTGCTTTGATTAAATTAGACTGATGTTCAGTAACTCATGAGGTCTACATTTATTATTCAATAAATATTGTTTAAATTCATGTTTTGCATTTAATATTTTTAAATTTTCACTAGTTAACTTGTGTTCCTCTTAAAAGGAGTTCGATTAAATAAAATCAAGTCTTCTAAAATTCCTTCTGAAACAAGGTTTTAAAGTACACACACACACATAGACACACACACACACACACACACACACTACTTTAGAAGACAAAAGTAAACCAAGTTAAATGGATTGAAACAATTTTGAATCATAACAATGGTATGTATATAGGATTCCTCATTCAGTCAAAGCTGGGAGTGCAGTTTGTCTGTCCATCCTTCCCTGCAGTCACACTTTCTCTCTAGACAGCTGCTACAGTTCATAATTACCCTTATTTCCATGGACTCCTTAGATGATCATGGGATTACAAGGTGATTCAGTGAAAGAAATTGGTCCAGACTGGTCCAGACTTCCATCCCTAACCGAACCAGCTGTGACCAGCTGAACAAGGTCGTATGATATGATACATGCTGCTGCTGAGTCAGTACTGTGTATGGTTGGGGGAGGTGAGAGGCAGGGCTTAGGAAAGAGAGTTCATGACCTAGGCATGCATCTCAAAATATGCCTACCTAAATACATTTAAGTAAAATTTAAAGTAAGTGTAACTCTAATATCATGCCTTCAATACCAGTACTTGGGAGATGGAGGTAGGAGGATGAGGAATCCATGACCATCTTTGGCTGTGTAGCAGGTTTGAGGTCGGCCTGCACTACACTAGACCCTACTTCCAAAAGTCTTCCAGTAGGGGCTGGAGAGATGGCCAGGTGCTTAAGAGTATTTGTTGCTCTTGCAAGAGGAGCAGAGTTCAGATCTCAGGACCCAGTAACTCCAACTTCAGAGGACTGAATGCCCTCTCATGGCCTCAGCAGGCACATATACACATATGCATAACTAAAAATAGAATATCATTTAAAACCTTCCATATAAAGAAAGAGAGAAAGAAGGAAGGGAGAGACAGACAGAAGGAAGGAAGGAAGGAAGGAAGGAAGGAAGGAAGGAAGGAAATAAATTCAGGAAAACTTGAATGAGTTAGAGAAAATTTTATATGTGGACCACATGGTTGTCTACGATAATTAAAATATTTTTAAATAGTATTTCCATTCTATAATGTCAAAAATGGTACATAATGAGAAATTCTTTCTTCATAGTATATTTCAGTGGTTAGATCCTGTTAGGAAGACATTTGCATTTTTTCAAACTGGCGAACGTTTATGACATGGAGCGAGCTTTCCTGAATCGTGTTGTTGAGAACCCAGTGACACTGTTGAAGTTCTGCATGGATGAACTTAGAAAGCACCTCATCCTCTCACCTTTCTCTTAGCTAAGACTGTGGCAAAAGTCTAGCCACGGCTGAGATGTTACTGGGAGATTCAGTTATCCTAGCTGAGAATCACCATCTGTATGAAAGCATACATTAGAGAAAACCCCAAACTTTACCATGCAGAATCACCATAGAAGTCACTCACTAACGCCCCTCCATCCGGACAGACGTCCCTTCTGCAATGCTGGTTTATCTCACTATACAGATGTGCATAGATACACTCTTTATTAGAGTGTATTTCATACAACTAGTGTGTCTGTAGTGATCTTTAGTACGGGTGACTTTTCATCCTCCAATAGCCAGCATTGACTACTTCAGCGTCCAGTACTCAGCAGTCTGCTGGTTTGAGTCTACACCCTAAGAAAAGTGTAGAAGGGGGGGGTAACACAACAAGCTTTGGCCTTAATCGCTTTTAAAGAGGAGTTAGAACAAATTTGCATAAGCAACAATTCAAAACATGCTTTATAATTACAGAGATATGCAGATGTGCATAAAGATAAGGAAATAAATTCAAAGACAAAAATCTCCAAGGAACCAAATATTTTTATTCTTCCCAAGTTTAGCCTAGTATAATTCCTCAAGGCTGAAATGGTCCAGATAGGATCTTGCTCAGAAGCCTCAGTAAATAGCATCTAAAAACCTTCCCACAAGCATTAGACACACTTATTTTCCACTCAAAAGGGCTTAAACTGCATCATTATGACTTTGGGGCATAAGTTGTTGATTCTTTCCCACATCCTTCTAGGAGATTTGAGGAATCTGATCGCATTTTCCAGTGGTAAATACGTGTGTGCTCAGCACTTTGCATGTACTATTCCTTTCTTCATCTTTCTAATAACCGTATATGTATGCATAAGGAGACAGAGACTGTGCAAATGCTGTTACTTTCCAAGTTGGTCCTCCTCATGGAACATGACTGAGAATGAAATTCATTTATACGCACACTCCACCATATTAACTTGAGGAGGATGAGTTTTGCAGGAAGTAGAAATTATGGGATGATGGGACAGCCAGTGTCATTTCTATACTAAATTACAACTGAGGCATTTGGGGAAAGAAAATGATAGAAGACAGAATATATAACTTCTAGATTTGGTTTTGACACAAGCTTGATTTTGTGTTTGGGACCATAATAATATTTTCATGCTTTGTTTTCCTCATTCCAGCTATTCAGTCTGCTCCTACATCCTCCTAACTCAAGGCACATGTCCCTTGTATACTTTCATCCTGAGAACTAGAAGATACATGATAATGGTTTGAATATAAAATAAACGTTTCTCTTACTCATTTGGTGCCCCCTTGTTAGAATCTATGATTCAAAATAGTAAATGTCATCCCATCGCTTTCAGTGATATGACCTTAGTGGCTAGCCTGATCTCTGATATTTACTAAGTACTTGGTAAATATTAGTCAAGAGAATGAAGAAGAAAGTACACACAGACAAAGCAAAACAGACCACAGTCTTCCTCGATTGTGGTCTTTTTCTCCACTCATTGTGTTTTTGAATCAGTAGTCCCCTCCCACATATACACACAGTTGAGATGGAGCCTCGCCCTCCCATCTATTAGGTGCTCATATATAAAAACTGTCAAAATTCATGAAAGCCCAGACACATTTATTTCTTTACCCTCATCATGAATTTGTTCATGTGGGAGGTGGTTTGGGTGAGAGTGTGTTTTTTCAGAGGCGTATTTACAGACACCCTCAGAAGATTGTAACAAAGTTTAAGGCAGAAGAGAGTAGGGAAAAGAAAAAGGCCTTTGAACTAAATAGTTCCTCACATTCCCAGAGTTTTAAAAATGCCCCAGATTTCTTGAGTAACTGAAATAATGGAATATTTTAGCTAAAAAAAAAAAAATCCAACTCAACCTGTTTTTATTAAACTGGTCTTCACCTTCGTTACTGAGTGACTCTGTCTGTCTACACCAGCAGAGTGTGTGTCTTGTACCGTTAACCCAGAGGCTGCTCATGTTGCTTTCTTCTCTAGTCCGTGAACTTCTGGTACGTGCTGGTGATGAGTGATGAACACACCGAGAGGCGATACCTGCTCTTTTGCCTTCTGAGCTGGGGGCTGCCATCTTTCGTGGTGATTCTCCTCATAGTTATCCTGAGAGGAATCTATCATCAGAACATGCCACAGATCTATGGACTCATTCATGGTGACTTGTGAGTATATCCAGGCAACACGCTGCTGTTGTCTTAGGGTTTTTGAACTTCCACTGGTAGCTTTACTGGTAGATGGTGGACATGGCCTGAAAGAGGGGTATGAGTGCAGGCATTTTGGGAGATCTTTGCTTTCCTGGTGCACTTTCTGAAGCTGTCCTTTATAAACTCATTGCCTCTAGAGTAGCAAAGTTTTCTCTGATGAGAGTTATTAAGTAGCTGACAGTAGATTATATTTTAGCCTAACAGTTTATCTAAATTAGACAAATAGTAATATGTGACAAATCAAATCACTGTGAAATTTTTGATAGTGAATCAATGGAAAATTCTGGCATAAAGCTCACATGGGAAGGATAAAGCCCATTTAGTTTCTTCTCAGATGGAGTTTTCCATTTTCCTTTGAAGTAGACAGTGTTTATCAGTACCATCTTGGTTTCTCCATCTACCAGACCCTTCAGGTAACAGGTTTGACATTTCAACTGCACAGAACACAACACATGTTTAGATTTTACAATAAAAATATTTGCAATTGTAATTTCTTGAATCAAGTATCTACCAGACTCAACATTAAACTATGCAAAGGTCTTACTCTTTGAGCTAAAAAAAATCTTCTCTTGGTTTACTTAAAACAACAATATATCTGGTGTGAATTCACAGAAGGTTTACAAACACCAAAGTAAACTGTAGAAGTACTGCATTAAAGTATATATTTTTATCATATTTGGAAACATTTTCACTTCTTTTTTATATTGTTTTCAAAGTTTTTCAGTGGTCTGATGTCCACTGTTGAAGGGACAAATTCTAAAGTAATGATGGTGAAGTTCAAGGATGGTTTATACAGACCCATCAAAGTTTTCTATGTGGGAAGAAAAGAACAAAAGTCCTGAATTCTGACTCCGGTTTGAGACTTAATCTAGGACTTAATCTTTTTTTCTAGCTTCTTCAGTACATTCAGGGAAGTCTGCTGCTGCTGTCTGTGGAATAATTTTACTTACAGAGTTGTCTGTATTTATTTAAAACAAGCAAAAACCAATCAGTATATAAGCATATATTGAATAAGGGATGGTGTGACGCATTATAGATTCCAACAAAAACAGGGAGACACGGACAGATTAGGAGGTGAGATGGCTGGGGAGGGTGCAGGTCCAGGGGACAGCTGCACCTTCGTGGTTAGTGCCCAGCCCTACACTCCAGCCCCAACTCCATTGGCCCTTCGCACTAAAGACCCTGAACAAGAACAAAAGTATAGCTTGGGGAATAGAGGAGAACAGCAGTTACGTCATTGGGGAAAATGGTACATCACTGTCCTGATCTGTTGTCTTCACATGGCACATCTTCCACAGGACGGGAGAGGCTGACAGGGCAGAAGGGGCAGCAGGCCAGCCTTACAAGCCCCCTTGCAATTCTGACTCCACTCTTGGGAACTGGGGGAGATTTTTGAAACTGACCTTACTGCTGGTGTTGTAACCAGCCCTTCTAGTTACCAGCTTCCCTCACTTCCTTGAATCTAGCAGACTTCTCTCCAAACAGCCTGTTCGCACTTTCCAATAATAGTCTCCCGAGCACGTGTTGGTTGCAGAGCTGAGAGTATACAAGGGTGGATGGATGGACTTTGTCTCTTGTTTGTCTTTAACAGAAAGAAGAGGTTCTCACTTTAGAACACAGCACTGCTATCTAAGGAATCCTGAAGCAATAACACTTTCTCAACACAATACAGTGTTGTACTCATTCATGGTTTTCTAGTCCTTTAGAGTTGTTAAAAAAGAACAAAGAAAAATTCTGCTGTTGCATGTTTACAAGGGGATTAGAGAGTAGTGGGGACCATCACCCCATAGATGCCTAAATACCAAAGACATTATCAGAACAAGGAGAGGATTTATAAAGCACATGGCAACAAGGTGATGTCTTTCCTAGACATTCTTGTTAACATTCTTTAATCTTAAAATCAAATACTTCTACACACAGAGAGAGAGAGAGACAGACAGACAGACAGACAGACATCCACACAGACACACACACACACACACACACACACACACACACGCATGACTTGTTTCTGAACCTGGTATATTACTTACTGCTTTGAAGACTACTCAGCCCCTTTTATTGAAAAAACCACAAAACGAAACCTTTGTGATTATAAAGCTTAACTAGCTTCCTTACTCTAATGAAAATGAAAGAAAAAGTAAAATTCTTAAAGAAATAACCTACTTGCAAGCTTATGAGAATGATATTACTCATTTATCATATAAGTTTCTGTGAAAATACCAATTACTTTGTGGATATGGAAGTGTTTGAAAGATGAAACACAATATATGCAGAAGTCATTGCAAGGTCATTGTTGCTTCTGAACAGTTAAATAATTAATGAGTACTTGTCATTGACTTACAAAATTCGTTCAACACATGCACAGCCATGACACAAATGTGATGACATACTTAGCCAAAGGCTAGCCATGTGACACATGTTCAAACACACAGGCACACACTGGCATGCTTTGTATTTATAGTCATATATGTCTTCTTATTGAGTCAAGAAGAACCTCTCATACTGATTACTTTATGGCATTGTGTTTTGTTTATGAAAATTCTAGAAGATGGCAATTAGTGTCATTTCAAAATAAGAATGCACATACTTTACTGTTAAATTTTGAATGGCTAGTGAATTTTTCAAGTTTCTACATCATTCTTTGTTGAACACAAATGAATCATGAGTCAAGAGCTGGCAGCTTGTGTCCGGAGGCTGGTGGCCTGTGGCTGGTAGCTGGTGGCAGCTCCTTTCTTTTGTGAGCTCTGGCAGGACAGGGCTTGTTTAGGGGAAGTTTTAATAAGTAATGACATATCTTCTCAGCCTTGATGAGTGGGAGCCCACAAGAAGCTCTCTTGCTGCTTCTAAAAGGATTGTCCCAGAAGTAAGAGCTACACAAGAATGCCCACATGAACTTACTCTCAAAAAGCTTTCCTCCTCAAAAAATGTCTGTCAGCAGCTAACTTGTAATAAGTGAAAGGTACACTAACTTCTAGCTGGCTTTAATACTACAGAATTAGCAGACCCAAAGTGGCTAATATTGTAATTCCTTTTCTCCCTAATTCACATACAACTTTCCTCTTTGTTACCTGAGGAAATTCAGAGAATTCTGTTTTCCCATAAAAATTCAGTCTCTATGTAAGGGTAGAAATTAGTTCTTATTAGTATGAGAGCATTAGAAACCTGCATCATCATATCACAACATGCCTTCTTGAGGTCTCTTTGTAGAAACTATGGTGTGTGACATGCTTAGCAGTTACCCACTGAATGGTGGTGACTTGCCAATTATACGTGTCTTTCTTGCTTGCGAGATCTTTTTCCCCCGCTTTTTTTTAATTAAGAAATTTTCTATTCACTTTACATACCAACCACAGATGCCTTCTTCCCTCTTCCCACCCCCAGCCTTGCCCCCCAACCCAGCCCCCAGCCCCACATTTTCTAAATCAAGGTCTCCCATGGGGAGTCAGCAGAGCCTGGCACACTGAGCTGAGGCAGGTCCAAGCTCCTCCCCCTGCACCAAGGCTGTGCAAGGGGTCACACCCTAGGCACTGGGCTCCAAAAGGCCCACCCATGCACCAGGGACAGATCCTGATCCCCCTTCCTGGGGACTCCCCAGACATTTGGAGCTAGACAACTGTCTCCCGTATCCAGAAGGCCTAGTCTAGTCCTATGGGGGCTCCATAGCTATCAATCCACAGTTCATGGGTTTCCACCAGTATGGCTGGTCATCTCTGCACGTGTTCCCAGCATGATCTTGACGTCTCCTGCCCACAGAATCCCTTCAAGGAGATCTTTGTAATTAAATCTTTAATGCTTTAGTATGTGAAAGCTGTTGATTTTCTAATATTTTGTAGAACTGAAGGTCATGTTGATTTTGTAAAATGGGAGGTCTGATGTCATCTTCCTTAGAATGTTGGAAAACAGTGCATGTGGAACTATCCACACCTAAGATTTTCTTAGCAGGAAGGCTTTTAATTAAAGTTGCACTTAAAAAAAATCTCACTATTCATAGTTTCTCTTTCTAGTTTTTTTAGAATTTTGTAAATTGTCATATTTCTGTGAATTTTCCATCTAATTTAGCTAATGTTTATAAGCTCCCAGGAATCTATCCTTTCCATTTTTGATATTGATAGGTAATGTATATATTTGTGTAGTAATATACTAGTTAGTAACACACATTGATTAAGGATAGCCCAAACCATTTTTTTTACTAAATAATTTAGTAAAAATAATTTAGAAGTGAAATTTTAATGAAGGATGATATGATGAATAACTGAAAATATCAGTTTTCTCTGACTAGGTTTGTTTGTATATCTTCAGAATCATTCTTAACTACTATTGTGATTATTTTTATCTTCTATGATAACCCCCTGTGGTTGGCTTTTTTTTTTTTTTAGCCTAAAGCTAATGCCTCTATATCATACTTTCAGGTATCTGATAAGTGTATTTTTCAGAGTGATGCAAAGCTATCCATTATCTAGGATTTTAAAAAAATTAACTCTTAGACACAAACAGAAAAACAAACGAAAAGAAACATAAATCAAATCTATGCGGAGATTTTTTTTTCCACTCAGAGCAACCAGAATGGCCATCATTAAGAAAGCAATCAGAACAAATGTTGCTGAGACTATGAGAGAAAAGGAACACTTTTGCATTGTCACTGGAAATATGAATTAGTTCAGTAACAATGAAAGTTAGTTTGGAGGTTTCTCAAAACTTAAGGGCAGAATTACCGTGCTATCTGGTTAACCCACTCCTGTGAATCTTCCAGAAGGAGTTGATGTCAAACAAGGGAGAGGCAACGGCATGCCTGTATTATTACTGCCCTGTTCGCAGCAGCCAAATCATAGGAGCAAGCCAAGTGCCTCTCAGCAGGTGAACAGATGAAGCGCATGTGCTATCTAGACAGAATGGAATGTTAGCCATCTCTAAAGAATGAGTCATGTCATTTCCAGAGAAACATATAGAACTAGGGATAATCATTTTCAGTGTAAGCCTGACGCAGACAGGCAGGAGTCACGTGTTTGCTCTCACAGTAGAAGCTAGTGATGAAGGGATCCTAAGGTAGAATGGAGACGATTGGAAAAGCAGAAAGGAATGAAGAGAAGGGCATGGCAGTGAGGGAGTGGGGGTAAAATATGGTGGAAATACATTATATCATCTGCAAGAATATCATAATGAAACCCATTAGTTTGCACAACTAATATATATACCAGTAAGACTCCATCCTCAAGAGCCGTTGACCCACGTGTTCTGATCAAGGTCCACTTTCCCTCAGGAAACCAGTATTTTAACCTGAAGCTGTGGCTCTTCTTGCCCACATCCTACAGTCATGAAATATTTTCCAGTTCAACTTTTAATTCCTAACCTTTTCCTAATGCATGTCATATTGGAGTCTTTATCTCCTATTGTATACTGTTGCGGCTCCTTGGCCTCTCTGTGGTGTGGCGGGCTGCCTAACACACTTCCCTATTCCTAATGCCTTCATGTTGTAATAATCTGCTAAATTGTTGGTGTTTTAATCTCAGTTGCTTTTTATAACTTTCTAGGTCATGGTTCAGTAGGTCTCCTCTGCTGGGCACTGCTGCTGATCCTGTTTCTTAAATTATTTTCTCCAAATCATCCCCCTTTGTTACCCTTTGCAGATGAATTTCTTCCTGTATGTTACAGTCTCTAATGTTTACACCTTTAATAACTCCAATTATTTTCCTTCACTTAGTACATCCTTATTTTTCTTCAGAGTCACAACTTAAGTATCAATTTAGTGAGTACCCATTTTCAGAGTGAAACACACCTCCTATGGTGTGCACCGAGTAGACTCATATCCTTTCATGAATCTTGTGACTGTGTCGATGATACTATACTAAAAATGTTTGTGTCAGCTTTGCTACTTGAAATTCAGCCTGGACATCTGTAGCACAAATCTTAAAGAGTCTTATTAATAAAATCAAACCTGAGGCCAGTTATTGGGGTGAATGCTGGAAAATCAGAGAAGCAGAACATGCCACAGCTACCTCACCTCGCCACTTCCTCAATTGATCCTGTTTTCTCAGACTGGAAGCTTCTGTGTCCTCATCCAAATGGATCTCAGCTGAACTGCTGCTCCAAAGCCTGAAGCTTAACTACCTAAAAGCTTCTAGTTTCTGGTCTTCACGCTTTATATACCTTTCTGCTTTCTGCCATCACTTCCTGGGATTAAAGGCTCACTTTCTGGGATTAAAGGCATGAATCACCATGGTTGGTTGTATCCTTGAACACACAGAGATCCGGAGGGATTTCTGCCTCTGGAATGCTAGGATTAAAGGTGTGTGCTACCACTGCCTGTCCTCTATGTTTAATATTGTGGCTGTTCTCTTCTCTGACCCCAGATAAGTTTATTAGCGTGCACAATATTTTGGGGAACACAATACCACCACAGACATCACTAACTAGCTATTTAAAACAAACAAACAAACTTCATATATTCTTCATATTTCTTAGTATGCTTGAGTATGGTCTGCCTTAGAAAGTGATCAACATAATGAGTGTCACAATAGTAAAGAAAACTGACTCTCCCTCTCCCAACAGCTATCAAATGCCAATAGCTCCTCTGCTAGCATGAAATTTCCTGACCACCTCACCCTTTCCATGCTGATATTTGGTCTGGCTTGACCTTGGGCAGGTCGTGTGCATGCTGTCACAATCACAGTGAGTTCGTATGTGCATCTCCCATGTTGTGTCCAGAAAACACTGTTTGCAGCAGTCACTCACTGCCTCTGACTCCTAGAATCTCTTGGTACTCACTTCTGTAGCTAGAGTTTTCCTGCCTGACCCACAGTCAGGACAAATCTCTGACACCCGCCAGTCCCACAGCCACTCAGACCCAACCAAGTAAACACAGAGACTTATATTGGTTACAAACTGTATGGCCGTGGCAGGCTTCTTGCTAACTGTTCTTACAGCTTAAGAACATTTCCATAAATCTATACCTTGCCACATGGCTCGTGGCTTACCGGGATCTTCACATGCGGCTTGTCATGGTGGCGGCTGGCAGTGTCTCCCTCTCAGCCTTCCACTTCCCAGAATTCTTTTTCTTGTCCCGCCTATACTTCCTGCCTAGCCAATGGCCAATCAGTGATTTATTTACTGACCAATCAGCAACACACTTGACATACAGACCATCCTACAGCACTCTTCTGTCTTGATACCTGAGCCTTGACTAGGGGACAGGGTGGAGATGATACAGGTATTCCATTTAGGGTTGAACACTGTATGGTCTTTTTCTCTGCATTTTGGTCAGTTATGGGTCTCTGTAATTGAGAAGAAGCTGCTCTGGTGTGAGTTGAGAGACGAACTAATCTATGAGTATAATTATGTCATTAAGAGTTGTTTTAGTACTATGTCCATTCAGCAGATTCTCACCTGAAGTCTGTAACCAGTACAGCCACAAGTGCTTGGTTTCAATATTTCTTCCTCTAATCAGCAAGCATGTTAATAAATATCAATAATAGTAAAAGTGATGCAATAGCAGTGATAAGTTGTTTTGTACTTTCAAAGTGCTTGTTTCTTCTCTTTGGTGCCAATTGGCATTCAATAAATATTTACTGAATTATGGTTATGTGTGAAGTTCCTAGAAACCCTTTTCTTGATCTACTTGAGATTCTCTTAACAAATCTTAATTTTAACCTTCCCTGTTTTCCTGCTCCTGAACTGCATTATCTGTCTTATAAATCGTTCAGTCCTCAGAAACAATCTAATTTTTCTAGCTGTATTAGGAAAAATGTTATTAATATAGTGTATACATCTTCATGATCTAAATTAGAACTAAGTAGAAGTAATTGTTCTCTATAGGAAATACGTTATCTTCTGAGAGTGTTTTCAGTAAACTGATTAAAAGTGAGTCATGAAAAATGCTAATAAATGCAGGGAGCCTGTTTTGCCTGTTTCTACAGATTGAAAAAGCAACTATCATCTAAGAAAAGGAGTGCTATGAGCACCTCTTCCTGGATTGCTGTGCTGAGGGATGTCCTGGCACCTTTGAGTGTGCACACACCCACATGCACAAGCACACGTACACACACAAACAGGAAACTTAACTAGCACATCCCACCCATTCAGATTCTAAAATAAAGAGGGATTTTGCCTCCCAGGATGTTTTTCAGATTGTTTTTTAAAGGAGTCAAGAAGTCAACCCAAGGAAAATTGTGACTACTTTCCAAAGCCACTCAGTATAAATTAGTTAACAGAGTGTGATTTCAGATACTCACTGAATTTGATTATTAGTAGCTGGTCCCTACAGAACCCTTGGGTTGGGAGCATCTAGCTTGTTTTCCTGAAGAGCAGGCACATCCTTCAAGCACAGCATGTTTCAGATCATGTAGCAAAGACCTGTAGCTTCTTGTAAACATGCTCAGTGTTTTGGACTTTGTGCAACTGCAGCTCATTTCATTCTGCTAATGCTCCTGTTCCCACACCCATTTTCCCAGTCCCAGTCCCTCAGCAGCACCCTCTGCTTCTCCAACTGCCCATCTGTCTCCCTGAGAAACAGCCCAGCTCCAATCTGGGCTTGTGTCCCCTGGGCTACTCTTACTTCCTGGATCCTGCTTTTTACAAGCAGACAACAGGAACTTGATAAAGTACCACACCCAATCTCAGGTCTGTGGAGAGCCTTCGCAGCATTGTCCATTCATTCAAGCATTCACTCATTCACTCATTCACTTCATACAGTGTTCGCTCATTTTGATTGAACCCCTTTATGATATTTTGTTTATGAAGGTCATGGATTCTGTATGCAAATTGTTTGCCCTTTATGTTTCTGGTTGTGAGCCTAGCCTTTAGTGACAGAGCCATCTCTTCAGCCTATTGTTTATCCTTTATGAAGTTATTTTATTTAATGTTATTGAACTCCTGGGAATTTCTAATGATACACCTCTATTGTCTTCAATATGCATAGACTTTTCCTTCACCTGTTCTTAGTTTATTTCTCTTATATGATTTCATTGGCTAATACCTCTAGTTCACACAGTAAGAGCATAACAGCATCCCTGCCCCATTCATTTAGTAGCAATGACTAATATTTTCCACCTTAAATAAGATAATAATTTTATAATATGATATGCATGTGTTGTTCATCTAATGAATATGACTTCAAGGGGACTGAGGTATGTAGTAAAATTGTGTTGTGTCTTATCTAAGTCCACACAGCAGAACTGAAATATAATTCAAATAGCTGATTCTTGGTGATCTGAATCTCTGAATTAGTCTGTATCACTGTAAAATAAAGCAAGTAAATAAAATGGAGGAATGTCTTTTAAGTGTTCTTTTGTGTTTTATTGCTAATGGATGTTGAATTTTGTGAAAGCATTTCCGTCCACTTTGAAGCCAATCGTTTGATTTGTCTCATATATATTAATGTGGTATATGATAATATTGAATGAAACCACCTAGCATTCCAAAATACAAAAGTTCTTCTTTGTAAAATGCTTTTTACAGAAGTCAATGTACATTCACAAGACAACACTGATGACAGGAATTAAGAAAGTTATCTCAGGGCTGGAGAGATAGCTCAGAGGTTAAGAGCACTAGCTGCTTTTCCAGAGGTCCTGAGTTCAATTCCCAGCAACCACATGGTGGCTCACAACCATCTATGAGATTTGGTTCCCTGTTCTGGCATGTAAGCATACATGCCAGAACACTGTATACATAATAAATAAATAAATCTTAAAAAAAAGAAAGTTGTCTCGTTTTCATTAAATCTTTCAGGTACTTTCTTTAGTTCAGAGACATTTAGGCTAGCAAGAATTAAAATGCCTGTGTTGTATTTCTTCGTTGTTGTATAATATCTTCTTCATGTGAGGTAGGATTATTTTTACTTATTGCTTAGTGTTTCCACACCACTGTTCTCGAGTCCTTTTGGTCTGTGGTTTTCTTTCATGGGCCTTTTTTATTTTTTGCTTTACATTACAGTGTTTTATTTGCTTTATTAAAGTAGTTGACGTTTTCTTCTCTTCTATAGAGCATGGTTAGCATTCCTCTTGGGTCTGTTACCTTTGTGGAGTCCCTTAGAATGTCTTTGTTCTTCTGTGCAGTTCACTCCCTTTAAACTTTCTAAATCAAGTAATAGAAACCATTTTGTTAATCTGTTTTTACCCAGAATCAAGTCCATTTCATGTAGATGTTGTTGATTTGAGTAGAGAACTGAGAACATCCAGTAGTCTTTTGTGAGAGGATTACAAACAGGAAATTTTCCACAAAGTGACCCTGCCAAGAGCGACCTGGCTTAGCTAATGTCAGAACAGCATGACAAGTTCCTTGTTAACTGCTGGTAGCCATGGCTGCAAATAATGAGGGGACAGCTTTGGGCAGCTCAAAATTCATCTCGTTCTGTATTCTTCCAACTCCAGTTTGTGTAATTCCAAGGGTCTTTGTAATCTCTAGCTGTGCTCCTGTGGTAGTTAAAATGCTAGCGCAGTGGTTCTCAACCTCTGGGTTTAGGCCCCTTTCACAGGGTCACATCAGAGATATCCTGCATATCCGATATCTACATTGCAACTCATCACAGTAGCAAAATTACAGTTGTGAAGAACAAAAAACTAAGTTGATGGTTGGGAGTCACCACAACATGAGGAACTGTGTTAAGGAGGTGCAGCATTTTAAGGAGGTTGCAACCACTGTGCTGGCGTGAGAAGGCAAATGTGAGACTAACTTGAGAATGATTTAACATTCCAGGTTGGTAAATATATATCAGCTCACTAACCTAGTATAATTACTAAAGAGAGTCTCCTGCATTTGGTCTCTGCATTAAACACTTCTTCATTGAACACTTCTATTTTTTTTAACACAGAGTCTCAAGTAACTCAGCTACTGTATAGCTGAGGATAATCTTGAACTTGCAAATCCCCCTGAGTCAACCTCCTGAGTGTGGTGAATCAGGCATTTGCCCCTAATGGCTTCCCAGAACACTCTTTCCATAGGATGTCAGGCTAACTGATTCCACAATATCCTGCTTTTGGGTGAAGATTAGGTATAACTTAGCAATTATTTCATTATTCCATCTCCAAAATCCTTCTCTATAAATAGGTTCCCATGGCAGAGGTAAGCCTGAAATTTTCTCCACTTTTTAGTATGCCATGCATTCAATGGGTTCATTAACTAGAACAATTATGTACTGATATGAAGGGAATTAAATGTATACTTCAGTGAGTATCTTTTGCTAAATATATATTGGGATGTGACTGTAAAATTTCCTTTACTGGGCTAAATGGCTGTGCATTGTTTAGCAGAGTTTGGGAGGTAGATATACAGAAGTCAAATACTGGCCCTTCATCGCCTGTGTGTTGGAAGGTCCGCATCTGTAGAATAGGCACAGCAAACCTGTGGCATGAGCCTGTCCTATAGACTAAGTGAGATGGTGCATGTTGGGGAAGTGGGTGTTTAGTGCCTGGCTCAGAGAAGAGAGTAATAGTTGAAGACTGACTGTAGAGGTCTGTGGTGTGTATCTGACATGCAGTAGTAGTTGTATGTAACTCACCAGACACAAGTTAAACACACTGGCCCTACGGGTTCCTGAAGAGTTGCTTGCTGTTTTAATTTCTCCAATTATTCTGAAACTTTAATGTCATCTTTAGCCTTTTCTTTTGCAAGGATCTTTGTCATTTGAACTGTAAACATATTCTGATGCTTCTAAAACTGAGAAACTTCTATCATCCTGACTGCATTTCATTTTAGTATCATAAACAGGAAGGGGAAATGCTTCTAGAATTGCAGTATTTAATTCTACTATCTGTGGGTAGGAGGTCGTGGCTGTGGCTTGATCTGCTTCTTTGATCTTCAGGTAGATTTTGTTAGGGTTCACAATATATCACCACATCTGTCTTAGTTCAGAGTGGTTGATGGAATGCCATAAAATAAGTATCTGTAAACATTGTTTTTCCATGGAATACCACTGTACTATTTTGAAATGCTTTTTATTTGTTGGACAATTTTCTGTATTATGTATTTATATTATGGTGCCCTTGTGTTTTTAAGATCAATTCGTTTATAAATTTTGATATTTCCAATTTCCCTTTAAAATGTGGTAATGACGATTTATATATTTTAACTCGTTAATGATTACTAGAAAATACTCAAGTGGCTAACTTTATAAGTAAAAGATGCTTACTTATCCCAGTTTTTAGACTCCAGGGGATGAAAGTCTAACTTGCTCAGCTCTGGTGAGGGCCCTGTAGGCTGCATCACATCATGATGATCGCACATATACACAGAAGAGGTTGGTTACATCCTCTTCTGAAATCAGGAACTGGGCGCAGTTTCCAATCTGTAGTCCAGATGCTTGAGAGATGGAGGCAGGAAGATCACATTGGCCAAGGAGTTCAAGACCAATCTGAGCAACAAAATAAAATGCCATCTAAAAAACAAAATTAACAAAAGGCAGTAGAGAGTCAGAAGTCCCACAAACCTTCCTCTAGACATGTCCCCAGTTGACCTAACAACACTCAACAAGGACCTGTCTCACCACTGCCACCCTAGGGACCAAGCCACCCACACCCATACCCTTTGGAGAGAGACACACCTAAACTATAACTAAATGACAGCAAATGTATACATGATATATATTGTGCTGTATATTGCATATTTGTTTTACTATTGAAAATGGATATTATCAAAATGTTTTTCAAAAGAATGAACCTCTTACACCCAAACCATTAGTTATGACAGAGTCTCTTTCCTCACATTGTTGTGAATTCTGCCATATTTTTAAATACTTACCCATGTAATATACTTGTTATATACTACATTCATAGTTCCATAAATGTTCATGTCTTTAATTAACAGCTGTGCTTCAGCAGCTGCACCGACCATGTACCAGAGACCACACTAGGTACATCTTCTTGATTATTCTTATGTAATCCTGTGAATTTGAATAACTTTGCATTGAGTTATCTAGCATTTTCATTTCTTCTTTTAATTAATTATTCAGCCCTGTGCATTAATTTTTTTTCAGTGTTTGGTCATGTTTTTCAAATACTTGAAACCTGGAGTAATTTGAAAATTATTTGAATTCCTCTTTTGTGTTATTTTTATTATTGAGTGTAAGTTGGTAGGCTGTAGTAAGATTATTTTTTTTTTTTTAATTTTCGCTCCTTTATTGACATACCTGTTAGAGGAACTTTACATTTTACTGTATAAGATGAGCTATCAAACTATTTTAGAGAATTGTTTAGTGTGCTAATTAAATTTTCATCTGTAATGATAGCACAGTTAACATGTTGAGAACATTTAAATTGGTTTCCTTGCGGTCAGAATGATGAAACCATGTGTTGCCTAAGAATCTCAGTCTGTGTTCCTTTCATATTATCTAGAGCAGCGTCAGGTAGATTAATGATTGCTTTTCACTTCAAAGTGCTAATTTCATAGGCATTTGAAACACAAGTGGGATAGAGCATTACAAAACAGGTAATTGTAGATGACAAGAGACAGGCACGAGGAAAGAGATGTTTGTGAGGTCCTGTATCTGATTTTCCTGAAAATTTTTATGGGTAAAATGAAAAGTTTAGGGTTGGAGATTTAGCTCAGTGGTAGAGCGCTTGCCTAGCAAGTGCAAGTCCCTGAGTTCGGTCCTCAACTCTGAAAAAAAAAAAAAAAGAAAAGAAAAGAAAAGTTTAGCCATCTTTCATTTTCAGGAACTCTACAATAGACAGTATTTTGCAATCAGAGACCCTCATTTGGAAAACTGAAAAAGCTCATGCAACCACAAACACTTAAGTGCATATCATTTAAGAAGCAAAGGGGTTGTTTATACAGGAAATTCTGTCATACACGTCTGTAATACGAAAGGAAACGCACACAAATACAAACAGTTTGCCAAGCAGGATGTGATACAATTCAAGCCGAGCGCTGCTGAGTCACAGGGTTCCCTGACTGTGGACTTGGGGCTGCACTACCTCCTGTGGCTGCGCAGGAGTCAGTGTGGGCCAGCTGTTCCTTCTCAAAGGTTATGCCATGCCCTTGCTGACAAGGGTAATCAATGTTTGCTTTAGAAATTGTTGAAAGAGGAGAGGATATAATTTTTAAAATAAGAATTAGATATGTCTTCGTCATTCAAGCCTAAGCAGTTCCCATCATTGGATCTGTTTGTCTGGTTTTATGGGTTTTGCTTTTTGAAATAGAACTGGGATAAAGGAGTTTCATGTCCTCTTTATTTTGCCTTCTCATCCTAATTATCAGTAGAACGATATCAACATGTCTAGTGAGTTCCCCGCATTCTGTCTCAGTCTCATGGTAGAATGAATCAAGTGTGCTGTACACTCTTCTTTGCACACTTTCCGTCCCTGGACACTCTTCCTTGCACACTTTCCGTCCCTGGACACTCTTCCTTGCACACTTTCCGTCCCTGGACACTCTTCTTTGCACACTTTCCATCCCTGGACACTGTTCTTTGCACACTTTCCGTCCCTGAACACTCTTCTCTGCTTCCCCAGTTCTACCGTTTACAGAGGCTGCAGTACATTTGCTGTTACATGTGTGCATCAGATTCCTTGAGTGGAGGTTATAGATTGAAGCATAAGCTCTTTAGAAATACTAAATTCCCCATGTTAGCATCTGGACACATCAAGCGTTTTCAGTCCTGGCAACAGTGCAGAGCCAGGCTGCCTAAGCTTCTCGTTGGCTTTGTAACTGCTGAGTAAATGTGATGGGTCTGTCTGGGCTTCAGTGGGAAAGGCCTATAGAATGTGTCTATGTGTGAACAGAAAGCAATTTGTTACAGGACTTGGCTTCTGCAGCTGTGAGAACCATCAGTTCTGACAGTCCACCTGGACTGTCAGTGTGCAGATGTTAAAGTTTAAGTTCAAAAGCAGGACAAAATAATGTCTCAAGTCAAAGATGACAGATAGGAAGGGTTCTCTATTACATAGGGAATCCTTTCAAAACAACAACTTTGACTGAGTTCTACTTGTGCTTCAGCTGAAAACCTGCTTTACTCAGTTTGACAATTTAAATGTTAATCTCATGCATGCACCTCTTGCAGACATACCCAGAACAGCAACCAAGCCAACATCTGGCAAGTTAGGTTGTCTTGTTTCTATTTTTCCTGTTTATAGAGCTCTGCAAAGAATGTTTCTTGCTATATTTCCAAGTGACTAAACAAAGTGGCTACCACACATGAACATGCAGGCCTCCTTTTGTGCCAGCTTTAGAGGATCAAGGGGTGTGGGTACTTTTACATGTGTGTTGGCTAGGTTTCATTTTCTTAACAGTTCTTCATATTCTTCACTTATTTTATGCTTTTGTTATTGATTTGTGAGGGTCTCCTTATCACTTATGCAGTCCTTGAGGAAAATAATTGCCTCAGCATGATCTACATTTTTGAATTATAATAAAAATTTATCCATCTTTTGCTCTATTTTTTATAGGTATGATCCAGAAACCTAAACTTTTCTTTTCTTTTTTTTTTGTTTTTCGAGACAGGGTTTCTCTGTGTAGCTTTGCGCCTTTTCTGGGACTCACTTGGTAGTCCAGGCTGGCCTCGAACTCACAGAGATCCACCTGGCTCTGCCTCCCGAGTGCTGGGATTAAAGGCGTACGCCACCGCCGCCCGGCTCAGAAACTTAAACTTTTCTAAAACATCATTTTGTCCCTTTATATCTTGAAGGATTCTGTATTATGTTATATAATTGTATGTTATATATGTTGAAGGATTCTGTATTATGTTATATAATTGTATGTTATATATGTTGAAGGATTCTGTATTATGTTATATAGTTGTGTGTCATATATGTTGAAGGATTCTGTATTATGTTATATAGTTGTGTGTCATATATGTTGAAGGATTCTGTATTATGTTATATAGTTGTGTGTCATATATGTTGAAGGATTCTGTATTATGTTATATAGTTGTGTGTCATATATGTTGAAGGATTCTGTATTATGTTATATAGTTGTGTGTCATATATGTTGAAGAACTGAATAGTTTCTGAACAGCCACTGGCTTGTTTGACCTTGCTTTCTCTCACTTTATATTATCTTCATTTTATTTTAATTTGTAGATATTCTTTTTTCTTCTTCCTCAATATTTCCTACTTGTTCCTAGTTCAGTTGTAAGCTTCTTTGTTTTATTCCTCATAATATTAAATAACGTATTATTTATTTTGGCTATTATCTTTTACATAAAAACTTAGGCATTTTATGTTACAAAGATTAACTTGATATTAGTTTTCCATTAAGTTAAATCTCATCTTTACCTTTTTGCATGCTTGAATATCTTCACATTTTCCTTTTATAATGTAAAAACTTAGTTTGAATATATATATATACATATGTGTGTGTGTGTGTGTGTGTGTGTGTGTGTGTGTGTGGTGTGTGTGTGTGTCTTTGGTGAGCTTGTAAGTCTACAAATAAGGTGTGTTCTGTCCAGTAAACTGTTTCAATTTTACCTAGTTTAATATAATTCAAGCAACCCAAAGGAATGTATTTATTACCATACTTTAGTTCCCACATCAGTAATAATCAAGAGTGAGTGTGTGTCTGTGTGTGGGTGTGTGGGTGTGTGTTTCTCTCCACTTTTCACCACGCCCATCCCAGCTTCTCCAGGTTGCCTGCCGTGTCGATCACTGGGATTTTCTGGGCTGTGGTGGCGCACGCCTTTGATCACTGGGATTTTCATTGCCGTTCTCCTCACCTCTCCCAACACAGCATCCGCTGTTAATTGTGTCTCCCTCTTTCCTTTTGCCTTTGAGTTGAAACCATCACACAACTTTTGCTTATTTTCATTATTTCTTATTTTTCTTAACTTATTCACTCACAAATATGAGTGTGTGTGTATGTATTACATTCCTTATTCTTTCTTCATCCTTTTAACAATCTTCTTCTCAATAAGTTCCTTCCTGACTTTATGCATTTTTTGTGCCTCATTACATTTCATTAGGGTTACTTGAGTGAGTATTGATGGAAAGTCATTTTCTTGAGCAAGGTCAACTGAGCAGTGGCGGCAGCACTGAGGACTGTGATTCTCTCTCCCCACTTACTGCATCTCCTTCCTCTGGGAGTGAGGAGGTCTCACAAACCCTCCCGTATCCAGGGCAGGCTGCTGATGGGCCCGCAGTCCCATGTGGGAAGCACTGTTGCTGTGAGTTCGTGGGTACACAGGCTGTATCAGGTCTAGAGGACCACGTTCACAATACTCCTTCCCACCTTCCAGCTCTTACGTTCTTTCCATTCCCAATTCCACACTGTTCCCTCAGCTTTATAGGAGGTGATACCTATCACAAATATCACAAAATTTACTTAGTCCATTTAAGACAAAGCAGTCAACAGTCACTTATTCTCATCACTCTGACAAGTTGTGACCAGCATTAGTACATCCAAATTTAAACCCTGTGTGTTTGGCTACTCCATAGATCCATAGCTACTTTCAAACCCACATTGGAAATTCTGTTCTATTTGAAACAGAGTAATTGGCAATATTTTGTTTGAATATTTGAAAATCTCTAAAATTACAGGAAGAAATAAAGCAGACAACTCACATAATTTTGTTTAGTTCTCAAAAGAGAGTTGAGGAATTTCCAGTAGTAAATGCAGTTGTCCTATGGAATCTGTGATAAACATGGTAATTATGTTCATAATTCATGTGCGCACTGAAATTCAAGTATATCAGTTCTGAAACAATATTTCACAAACATGGGTAATGAGAAGCAAATGAAAGCTTCAAAAATTAAATTCAAATGGAATTAGTGAAAATTATTTTAAAGAAGAGGGGGAAATTGTAATCAGTGTCAGTGTATACCTTGCGGATGCACTCAGCATGGACAAACAGAACATAAGAAAGTGTCACTAATATGAAAACAATGGCTAGTGTCAGAAAAAGAAGAACTTAGAACTAAAAATGATAAACTGGGAACTGGAGGAGATTCCACTTAAAATTCATGATCCAATTTTAATGTACTCAGCAGGATGCCAACGGAGAGCAGGACCACAATGGGGGTGTCAGTGGAGTACATGACTCATATGGGTGGAGATGCTGTGAGGAGCCCATTATCATTTTATCTTTATTTATATGTTTCTTCTTGGCGTATATTCATGGTCCACGATGAGTTTCATGAAGACATTGAGTATAGTGCCACGCGCTGACCTTTTCACCCTTTCCCTTGTTTTTCTCATCCCGCTGTCACTGGTTTCCTTTGTACCCCCACCATGTGGCATCTGTTTGGTGATTTTTTTTTTTAGGTTTCTTTATAAAGTCTAAGACTCACAGATGATGGGCTTCCCCTGTATTCATCTACTTGCTGACAAAAACTCGGCCTGATTCTATACCGTGGCTGCTCAGTGCTGCCAAGAGCGTAGATTTAGAGTCCTTCAGGTGTGTGCAGACGTGTAGCTGGGTCATGCGATGGATTTAGAGTCCTTCAGGTGTGTGCAGACGTGTAGCTGGGTCATGCGGTGGATTTAGAGTCCTTCAGGTGTGTGCAGACGTGTAGCTGGGTCATACGATGGATTTAGAGTCCTTCAGGTGTGCGCAGATGTGTAGCTGGGTCATGCGGTGGATTTAGAGTCCTTCAGGTGTTTGCAGACGTGTAGCTGGGTCACACGATGGCGCTACTTTCCGTTCTAGGAGGACCTCTCCGCTGATTTTCGTGGTGTTTGATCTAACTTACGTCTCACCAACAGTATACTTTCTCAGAAACATTTTCTCAAGAGGGGTATCTGACTAGATTGACATGGACTCAGCGTACTTTTAATTTGCACTTGAAGGTCCATTTGTACTTTATCTTTTGAGAACTGTGTCTTTTCATTAGCATTTTTATTGGAGCAGATTGTTAGATTTCTTGATATTTAGTCTCTGTGTTCTTTATATATTAAATATCAGCCTTCAGTTTGATGCGTATTAACCTAGATTTTCTTCCAGTCTCTGGGGTGATTTTTGAATCACCTACTTCTTTCGTTATGTGAAAGCTTTTAGATTTTTTGTGGTCCTATTTGTCAGTTCTTGAACTGATGCTGGGCTGTTGCAGTCCCTTTCAGAAAGTCCTTCCAGTGTTAGATAAAAGGATGCTTGAAGTCCCACATTGCCCTGTGGTTTGCTCTCAAGCAGAAAGAATCTTTTGTTGGAGGGGTGAACTGCAAAAGATTTCAAGTCTTAGAGAAGAGAGCTGATGAAGGAAGTATGTAGTGATCTAAATATCTTTACTTTTCTTTCGTGCATGAGTAATATTGAAATCCAAGAGAACTGGTTGAAGTGACGTTAAATAACACCAAAAGTCGTACAGTTTGACAATACAAAACAAACTAAAAGCTAAGCAAGTATCATTCCCAGTTTCATAAATTTAATTGAGTCCTCCATATGGTAATATTTTATTTGTATTAAAATGTTATTTGTATGTTAATAAATAAAGTTACCCGGGGGTCAGAGCTATTAGCAAGCCATAGGAAAGCCGGTGGTGGCGTACACTTGTAATCCCAGCATTTGGTAGGCAGAGCTAGGTAAGTCTCTGTGTGTTCAGGGATACAGCCAGCATTGGATACACACGCCTTTAATCTCAATACCAACCATAGAAGACCTGGAGGTCTATACAGACAGGCAGTGATGAGGCGGTCATGTGGTTGGGTTTACAACCAATGAGAAGGCAGAACTGAAAGTCTTTATAAAGACTTTAACACAGGAAGTAGCTTTGGTTCGGAGAGGTAGGACCACCTTAGGAGGAAGGGTAAGGTTTTAGCTCTTAGCTCTGACCTCTTGGCTTTCTTCTTTGCATTGGTTCTGTGTTTCTTATTTAATAAGACGGTTGGTTACATCTACACCTCCTGCCCTTAAAAAATAAATCCTAAAATAGCTTAATTACTAAGTTCCTTGGGAGTACTTAGAAAGAAAATAAGGATAAAGTAAGATTGTACGGGCTGTTGTACAACTCCTCACATGCATGTGGTCCTGATGTAATGAGGGTGCTGTAGACACTGCAACTTTCATCATACTCTTTCCTGGGTTTCTTAAGGATAAAACAGTGAAATTGTTATGGCTGAGTTGATTTCTGATTGGTCAAGGAAATATATATAAACCCTGTTGATTCAATAGCTCATCCTTTTACTCTGAAGCTAAAGATAAGTACTAGAAAACAGTGGGGACTCAGGAGGAGAGTGGTCTGAGCTGCCTAGAGAGAGGCTCTTCTGTAGAAGTTGAGCGGGACAGAGAAAGGATGGCTTCCTTCAGATGAATGCGGGTGTAAGGGAGGCCTGGGAGAGTCAAGTGGAAGAGGCAAGGCTTGACTAGGAGTTGAGGGAAAGCTAAAGTCTGCTCAAATTGTATTATGTAGGCCCATAATTTAGATTCTGTAAACCCTAAATACTGATATTTATATTTCAAAGGAAGTATTAAAAGTACTGCATTGAATCTTATATTTGAGGTGGATCCTTCCCATGTTCCTTTAAGTTCACTTCAACTTTCAACTTATCTGTGTTGTATGTCCCTCCGAATTCATTTATTCTCTAAGATTATCCAGGCTGCTTTTAAAGTAATGCTCAACAAACTGTTCTGGTGACCTATTTTCTTTGATTCCAGTTAACGGACAGGGTGTGGCTCGGTGGGAGAGTCCTTGCCTACTGTCCCTAATCAGAGAGAAAGGAAACAAGAAGAGAAGGAAAGAGAAATGTCTAGTTGTTACTAAAATATCACATGAAACTTGATGGATAATTCAAAACTCCCTTATACTAACAGAAAAAGCACAAAATACCTTAAAAATTTAATGGAGATTTTAAAATATATCTTAAAATTGTATCAACACATTGTCTTTCCAGCTGGTTTGCTGTTCCTGTCTACTGTTGTGAACAATCTGACGTGTTTTGATCTTTCTCTTCATCAGCAGCCATGCTCCTCTAGCGCCCAGGCAGATTACCCACAGTTCACCGGCAGCTCCCTCACCTGCCTGCTCCTTCCTGTTTGGCTGTTGATTCTTGAGATAGCACCTACAGCCTACTTCTCTCCTGTCAGTTCCCATCCCACAGATGTCCAGCTGAAGCTGTGGAGACAGACTCTCAGCTATTTTATCATTTGCTTCTCATACTAATCCTTTTCTTATGCATCATAAAAGCTTCTTTGATGCTTAAGAGTCTCAGATAGCCCAGGCTGGCATGGAGCTTGCTACATAGTCAAGGATGACCTTGAACTTCTGAGCCTCCTGCTTCTATCTCTTAAGTGCTGTCTGCCTACTAGGATCGCAAATGTTCCCCAGTACACTCAGCTTAACAATTCATTTTAAACACAAACCCACTTAAAACTCCCCAGAGACTTAAGGTCCCTTGAAAAAGTTCTCAACCCTTATACACAGCAGCCAATCCATTTTATTGCTCCCAACCAGTGTTTTTCTAGGCCTTAATAGCTACTTGTACTCTGGATTTGTATGCTCTTCAACCTGGACTACCTTAGAGTGTCCAGAACAATAATGTCACAGGACACATGGTTCATCTTTCTGGAAGTGTTATTTTATTTAGATGTTTAAGATCCTTAAAAGTATTACAGTTGGCAAGTGTGCTTAAAAGATTTTATACTGGGCACATAGTACTATCCCTGTGATATTTGTATAGAAAAAAATGGACAGACAGATGCAGGCTTCAGAGGGACAGGGACTTCTATTACTTGGAGAACCAACCATAATAAAAGATATACAGAATCATAAATTTGAAAGTAGATACAAAAATGAATATTTTTGTGCAGAGGAAAAAAATCACAACAAATTCTACATTTAGCAATCTAATGAACACCACAAACATACAAAATCCAGGAAAATGGCTTGATTGTCTTGGTATTATCTGTCAGGCACACATCTAAGTTTTTCTCTGTGATTTTTGCTTCTACGATTTCTTCCTATTAAAATTTTTTATTAATTATTTTGAAAATGCCATACATGTATACAATATATTTTGATCATATCTAATCCCCTTACCTCCTTCTAGATCTGCCTCCATTCCCACCCCAGCCTCCCACTTTGTGTCCTCGTTTTATTATATAATATGGATTTGGGAGATATACATATAAATGTACATATGTGTGTGTGTGTGTGTGTGTGTGTGTGTGTGTGTGTGTGTGTGTATGACACTCCTACCAGAAGCTATCAACTGTCAACAACTCTTCAGCTAGAGGTGGGGACTCATGAACCACTCCCCTTCTGTGTCCAGATACTGATTGCTTTGATCTGTGTGCCAGTCTTGTGTAGGTTCTTGAGTGCAACAGTTTTGTAATCTCCAGAAGATACTGAATACTTCCAGAATGGCCCCCGAGCCTAGAGGAGGAGTGTGATATAGATGTCCCGTCTGTGGTCATTCCACTGGTACTTATCTACTGCACTTGGACCAGTTGTGAGTTTCTGTGTTAATCATCATTTCCTGCACCAAGAAATTTCTCTGATGAGGTCTGAGAGCTGCACTCATCTGTGTTCCTAAAGACATGAATTCAGAGGGCAGTTTTATACTATATCCGTTTAGCAACTGTAAAGGGTAGTTCTATGTCAACTTGACACAAGTTAGAGTTATCTGAAAGGAAGGAACCTCAATTGAGAACATGCCTCCATAAGGTTTCGTTGTAGGGTGTTTTCTTGATTGGTGATTGATGGATAAAGGCCCAGCCCATGTTAGGTGGTGCCACACTGGGCTGATGGTTCTGGGTTCTGTAAGAAAGCAGGCTGATCAAGTGATAGTGAACAAGCTACAATGAGCAAGCTGCACTTCTCATGATTTCTCCATCAGCTCCTGCTTCTAAGTTCCTGCTTTGCTTGACTTCTTGTCCTGATTTTGTTTTATGATGAACAGTGATATGGAAGTGTAAGCCAAATAAACCTTTTTCTCACTAAGATGCATTGGTTGTGGTGTTTCATCACAGATATAGTAACCCTAACTAAGACAGCAATGTCATAGCATAGGTTTATTCCTAGGCCTCTGAGGTTCCTACATGGGTTCTTGGCTAGATGTACAGTATCAAGCATATGTTTCCTCCTGTGAATGGGCCTTAAATCCAATCAGAAGGCAGTTGGTTACCCCATCACATTTATGCTCCTATTTTACCCATGGATATCTTGCCACACTGATTGTTATTATAGCATCTAGCTGGGTAAGACTCTTGATGACCCTGCCCCCAGCCACCTGCATAAAATCTTATGTTACTGTGAAATCTAGCCAGCTAGAAAGAAGCTCCATGGTCAGTACCACTTTGATTTCTTCATGCCCTGTGACCAAAGCATGTGGTGCATTCAACAATGGGGTCATACTGTCAAGTTCTGGTGGCAAGAACGGTGGCAATTGCTTATATTGTTTTGTGGATTTCCAGGACAACTCTGACCAACAACTCAGGATGCGATATCACTTATCTGGCACTGGGCTTTTAATGTGGAACCTATGGCTTTAGGGGAGAGCATTATCCCCTGTGCAGGCTAATCCAAATAAACTTTCATATGAACACATGCATGCACGCGCACGTGTACACACACACACACACACACACACACACACACTCACCCCTCCCCCCACACACGAAGCTTACAAAACAGTAAGTTTTCACGAAGCTTTTCCCCTCCCTGACTCCTCTTCCGCTACCCTCCCATTCTTTCCTCAATTTAAACCGCCTTTCCTGTTATTCCTCGGTCCCCTTCATATCATCTGTGTACTACACACTATTTTTCAGATCATATAAATCTTTCTCCTCTTTTCATGCTTTCTTATCATCTCTTAATATTGTTTCCATTGATAATACATTGCGTAGAGAAACTTGAGTGGTGATGTTCTCATCATTTCTTATAGCATACATAGTGAAGGGAAGTTTATCATCACAGATGTCCTCACGGTTTGTAGTACTGTTACAATCCTTGTTTAGTAGATGCAGAATTCTCACCAAGTCTCCTCCTGTGTGGTTCTGCATTAAAATAAGTAACTAAACATCTATTACTGTGTTCACAATATCCCTCTGACAGAAGAAGGTCTGACAAGCAGAAGCAGTTTTCCAGGGTCATCTTCTGGCTCTGTGCATCCTAAACCTGTTTCTCTTCCATGGCCTTCTATGCTAGGCTTCACTGGGCATTTTCATGTCACTCTATAACTTCTGGCCCCAGTCATCCTCATCACTGTTGCTTTGGGAGTTGGTACAGAGAGTAGTGACACTCAATGACCGTCAATGGAAGTGTCAGCACCCCATATGAATATATCTCACCTGCTCTAGCAAAAGTTATTTGAATCTGAACTTCTCAGTCACCGCCCAAGTTACTAATTACTCCTCTCCCACCTGTGGCAGGAAAGGTGACAAAGGTAATTTGGGACTGAAAAGACACTGGCCATGGTAGATAGCAATGAAAATGTCTTAGTTTTCTAAATTTATCAAAAACCTATGGCCAGCTGGGTGGTGGTGGCTCATGCCTTTAATCCCAGCACTCGGGAGGCAGAGCCAGGCGGATCTCTGTGAGTTCAAGACCAGCCTGGTCTACAAAGTGAGTTCCAGGAAAGGCACAAAAACTACACAGAGAAACCCTGTCTCGAAAAAACAAAAACAAAAACAAACAAACAAAACCTATGGCCACTTGAGCTGAGCGCTAGGGCCGCTTCTGGAGCCTCTGCTGGTGAGTGTCCCTTCCTGAGCTTTAAGGTGCATACACTCTGCTCATGCATTTTGAGGAAGACATTCTTTGCTGGTACTTGATCACGAGTGTATGTTCCCATTGTGTAGCCTTCAGTACTTGGCGTCATCCTAAGAATGTCTCCTTCTTTATCTCCCTTATCTACATTGTGCCTGTCCCTGATCTGAAATGTGTCATAGGAGAAGTATTTCGGATTTTGAAATATTTCGTTGACTTCATCAACTGAGCATCCCCAATCTAAAATACAAAGTATGACCAAAAAAAAAAAAAAAAAAAAAAGAGTGTGTCATGTTTTGGGTTTCAGATTTTTATTTAATTTATGCTTGTGTTTATATCACCCCTCTCTGCCCAACACTGTTCCTGTCACTGTTGCTCATGGCAAAGATGCTTATATATCTCCCTATCTGGGATGTTTCTGGTGGATCCTTACATCCTTAGAGCAGCGCATGTATGAAAAGCACAATGTTGTCCCAGGTAAGGCTGAGGTCCACCACCATAGTCAAGAGGCCGAGATGGAGGAAGGTGGGAAGGGACAGACCTGTCTGAGCCAAAATGCGGAACATGGATCGTGGGAATACAAAGTAACTCATTGGGTAAACATAAACTCAGTCTTAACTAAACCTCCAAATCAACGGAGTTAGCCTTGAATTCTCCCCCATAAATATTTCAGAGAAGAACATCTGCAGTGTACTGCTCTGGGTTCTCCCTCACACCGACTGTGAGGAATGCTGCTCCACATGGCTCCCTGCAGGTTTTCACTCAGCTCTCAATGTCTAATCCAAGGATTGCCTGTTCTCTTAGTCCTCTTTGAAAATCAAAAGCAAAATTCTTCTGTAACAGTCCCACTGTTTCATTTATAAGATATACTATAGTTAAGTATTTGCCTGGTCCTGAGTAGTTTTTGGCTTGGTTTTTGGTTTTTTGGTTTTTAGTTTTGAGGTTGTTGTTGTTGTTGAGAAAGGGGCTGATGAAATGTGACCTCAAACTCTCCATGTAACAGAAAATGACTATGAACTTCTGATCCTCCTACCTCTCCCTTCAGAGTACTGGGGTTACAGACATGTCCAGATACACCTGGTTCATGGATCCTGGAGATGGAACTCAAGGCTTCATGAATGCTAAGCAAGCACTATACCAGCTAAGCTACATCCCCAGCCAGGATGTTATTCCCTGACATTTGGGGTCTTATTCTGGTATGTAATTCTAGGCCTGACCCACCACCACCACGGATATGCTGTTGTTTAGTGTCTGACTGGTGGTGGTAGCAAAGAGCAATTGATTTGTAAGATAAGTTAATTTCTATGTTGTAATACCACCAGAGTTAGCAACTTCAGGCTCCTGAACACAAAGTTGGAAAGAAAGGCACAATGGTGTATGTTCTAGGGTTTTGTACAAAATAGAGTGTACATGTGAGAAGCAATAAAATGGAACAAAATCATTGGGAGGTGGTGAGTGATATAATTCACTCACCTTACCTTTCAGTGTGATTAAACAAACAGAAGTCTGTATATTTTCAGGTTTAGCAACAGCTGTGAAACTGACTAACTAGCTTTCCTGAAAACCTGAAAGAGCCAATGCCATAAAAGTACCATTTGGAAGCTCCTTGGAAATAGGTGTAGATAAATCCCAATAATTAAATCCAGAGGGTGGAAATGTCACATTTGTAATGGTACTGACCCTAAGTCAGTGCTGGTATAACCCTCATGTGGGTTACTGCATTTGCACACAGCTGCCTGACTCTTGTCTCTTCAGGTCACACAGAACTGTAACTGTGCTGTCCAGAGAAGCAAAGCACAGACTAAGACACAGAATTCTGTCCATTCCTCGAGGTCCCTCCAGGCATGGCTCTTTCCCTCATATCAAGGAGCAGCTATGACTTCCCGCTCTTAAGATCTGCAGAATGATTGTTCATCTGTGATGTAATGAGGAGCAGAGGTCTGGAGTCCTAACTATCAGCGTTTCCTCTGATAAGGTTGCAAAAAGCCCAGTGTTAGAACTTAACCATAGGCATGGGCTTCGCTTAGTGACCCTACTGGAAAGAACTGGAATTGGGAAAGGCCTGTCCTAGAGATCCGAAGTGTTGTAAGACTCCCTCCCTGATAACACCCTTAACATGAAATAAGATATTCCTGAGAGAGTTCTAGACAAAGTGTATGTTTTTTTCTAAAAGTGCACACAAGCTAGTATTAATACTAAAAAATATTTGTAAATTGTCTTCTGTGAAAGCTATAGCTTTTGAGCTTATTTTCTAATAATTAACTGTAAGGGTTTTTTTTTCCCATTTTGCAATAGCAAATGAGAGATTGATTAGCCATTTCTGTACCAGAGTTAGATAACTCATATTTATAAAGCTGTGCTCAATTCTTAACATATTGAATTGGGTGGGTAATTTTATATATGTGTGTGTGTGTGTGTGTGTGTGTGTGTGTGTGTGTGTGTGTGTGTCCGTCCCTTCAGGTATATGGAGTCAAGGAAAAAGAGAGAATAAAAATATCAGAATTTTGGCTGGGCATAGTGGTACACACCTTTAATTCCAGCACTGAGGCAGAAGCAGGTGGATCTCTGTGAGTTTGAGGTCTTTCTGGTCTAAATAGTAAATTCCAGAGCAGCCAAGACAAGATAGAGAGACCTTGTCTCAAAAAAAAATCAGAAAATTAAGAATATATATCCATAATTTTCTAATTTTATACATATATGTGTGTGTGTATTTTTTTGTGTGTGTATTTTTATGTGTGTGTGTGTGTGCATGTGTTTTAATAGGTTAAGGATAGTTACAGGAATTTTAAATCCACATTTCACATGATTCTAGTCTTTCTAGTTGTAAGCCATAGCCTTTAATGGCCAAACCATCTCTCCAGGCCTCATAAGTATCTAAAACTACAAGCCGCTTGGACTTCTAAGATCCATTAAGGCAGTATAGAAACAAAAGTATCTTGATTAGATCAGGGTCACCCTAATAAGACTATCAACATCTTACCATTTCATTCATAAATTGGCCCATGGTGGGTCACAAATAAAATTGTTTTTAAATATGAGTTACTAAGAGACTTGTCTTCTGACCTCCATCTACACATCCTCCATCCCACAAAATAGAAACTGCAAAGGCTTGCTGGTTTGGGAAGTTGATGTCAGTAGAAGAGCAGCACTAATAGGCACACATAGAGCTGAATGCAGCCTGGGCTTCCTGAGCGGCAAATAATGATCTCATTCACTGTTCCTGAGAGGTGGAGGCTGCCTAAGCCTAGCTTGGGTGGATCAAAAGAGCCATCTAAATCTGAGCACACATCTTTTAAGGAAGAGGAAGCTCTGGCCGCACACAAAGGCCGGGTTAGGACATGAGTTTTCTTCTCAGAGATCAGATCATCTTTGAGGCACAATTTCACTGACTCGTGTGACTGTATTTCCTCTGAGTCCCGAAGTATGTGGAAATAGGGCAATCGCGTTACATTTGTTCAAATATATTTTATTGGGCCAACACTAAAATGAAAGACTTTAGGCCCAAGATATTATTAAATAAATATCCGAACTACTTGAAAATTAGTACTTTAAATGTTGTTCATCCCATAATACAAAGGCACTTTCTGATCTATGTGAAGATGCTGACTCACTGACTCACATTCTGCTTACATTGGAAGTCTTCTCTAGAAGTCCACAAATCTGTAAAGCAATCAAGGCTTATACCAGGATTTACTTTTCATTCTACTGGACTCTATTAACTGTAAATCCTGAAAGCTTTCTTGTCTTTTAAAGTTTGTTTACTAGTTCTTAAGTAAAATAATGTCTCTAAGAATGCCCTGAGCTGTTTGTAACTTTTGTAAAACGCAAGTGTCAGATACTGCTTAAGCCGGATGTTCCTGGTGCATTTCCGTTCTCCATTCAGTTAGTGGAGCCTTTCCTAGAAAGAAAGACACATTGTAACAAATAAATTTGTGTTCCAAGCATAAATATTCCCAGAGAAAAACTGCAGCATCTCCCTTTCTGGGGAATGAGTTGGGATGGGCCATCAGGAGCCTTTCACTTTGTCCTTCAGAGCTCTCTGGTTGTGTTTCATACAAACAGGAGCTACACATGTTTTGACCAAAACCAAGGTCTCTTAGAATTTGTAAGTGGAAAATCTTGGCAAATATTGCTTTTTAAATGTCTACTACATTTATTTATTTATTTATTCATTTATTCTGCGTGTGTGCACAGATGTGTACATGTACAAGAGCATGTAAATCTCTATTTTGAACTTATTGAGGCTTTTCACTAAACTATGTTACCTTATATTCTGTATCCTAGGGAAGAGAATTGGATTTTAAATATTGGTCTTATTAGGAACCCATTCCTTATATTACCTGTGGGTCCAGGGACCAGACAGACAGCGCAAGCAGGAGGAGAGAGCCAGGGGAGTGCCACCGCCGCCATCCCTGTCCCTGGGGTCTGGTGGGTTTTGACTTGAAAGGGGCTGTGCCCTGTGCTCCTGCCCTGAGAGACTGAATGTTCTAAATCCATAGGCCACCGGAAGTCCTTCCTCCTGCAAGTTGTTCTGTAGGTACCTTGTCACAACAACAAGGAAAAGCAATTCAACTACATATTGTCATAGTTTGACGGGAAAAAGTATCTCTTATAGTTATTTTTTTTCCGTAGTTCCAACTTTTCTTCACAGTTCTGTGCTCATCTTTTATTACATAAGTAACTTTTTCCTGTAGCTGTGGTCTTCCTAATATACTGAAAATTCACTGCATTTATGTTATAGGAAATTTCACTCATTGGTTTTTCTTATCTTTTGAACTACTGTAACATTCAGGATATATACCTTTATGAACCATTTTCTCAGTTAGCATATTAGCATGGTGAGTGCTTGTCCTACAGTTCTCATCTGCAAAGCTCGAACATGAGGAATCTGAGCTTTGTCTGTTCTCCCTGCAGCCTCATTACCAGTTTATCTCTGTAAAGACTTAGCTTCCTGTTCACAAAGGGATTTTCTGTTATGACTTGGTAAAGCGGGAAGTGGGAAGGGAGGAGCTGTACTCACAGAAACGGTTTCACACTTGATAAACCTGTTTTATTACTTTGGAATTGCATTCTGTTGGCTGTGCTAGCAATTAACTGATTTATTCATTTAGACTAAAATGCTTTCTTCTCTGGGAAATGAGCCACAATTGCCTCCAAAAGCCAAGAATTCTCCCAGGTGTCTGAAGTCACCTGATTCTGATCCCTGTCCTCCACGCAGCATGGTTAACAAATGTTTTTCATTCCTTCTTTTTCACGGTGTTCCTCACACAGGATCTAGCTGTTTCTTCCCTTCTTTCTCTTATCATACACTTGTGTCTTTGGAGTAGTGAAATATTGACAGCCTTCAATTTTTCTTTATCAGAAGCAGGATCCTGGGCTTCTCTTGGCCATTCTTGTGGTGACCAGGTTCCTGCTGATTACCCGGTGAAGTAACATTCCGTTCACAGCACCTAGAAAACCTCTCAGCTCATCCTGTAACCGGTAGACATCCCATCTGCTCTAGCCGAGTTGAAATGTGTATTAGTATTCTTTGACCACCTTTCACTTTTCTTTCTGTACTTGTTTATATTATTTGTTTTAACAAATTACAATGAATCTTTTCTCAAATATCTTTAAAAATCTTGCACATGCTTTGAGATTGAATTCTGTGAGTTCTAGACCCCCTCCTTCATTTTTGTTACAGTCGGCTCTCTCCTGTGCATTGCTTTCTAGTTAAACAATCTTATGGCAGCTGTCATTCCGTGTTATCCTTCATGTACCTTTTCTCTCATATGTACCTTATGACTTCTTATTCTTCATGTGTCAAGGAGCATGATGACTGTCTTAGTTAGGGTTACTGTTGCTATGATGAAACACCATGATCAAAAACAAGTGGGGAAGAAAAGGGTTTATTTGGCTTATACTTCCACAATGTAGTCTGTCACTGAAGGCAGTCAGGACAGGAACTCAAGCAGGGCAGGGTCCTGGACACAGGGGCTGATGCAGAGGCCATAGAGGGGTGCTGCTTCCTGACTTGCTCATCATGGCTTGCTCAGCCTGCTTTGTTATAGAGTACAGAACCACAGACCAGGGACAGTACCACCCACAATGGCCTGAGCCTTCCCCCATCAATCACTGATTAAGAAAATGCCTTACAACCAGATCTCATGGAAACATTTTCTCGATTGAAGTTCCTTCCCCTTTTCAGATAACTCTAGCTTGTGTTGTTTATATAAAACTTGCCATTACTACCAGGAAATAATAGAAAACAAGAAGTGATTGATTCCAGCATGATATGGTGTCTGGGGTAAATTATATTCATAGATGTGTAAACTTGCTCTGTCTCTGTCTCTGTCTGTCTGTCTGTCTGTCTCTCTCTCTCTCTCTCTCTCTCTCTCTCTCTCTCTCTCTCTGTGTGTGTGTGTGTGTGTGTGTGTGTGTGTGTGTGTGTGTGTAAAAGTCTTTGGAAGACAAATTGGTTGATGACAGCTGTGCCTTGCCTCCACAACATCAACAATAACAAACTGTTGACTTATTGAAAATGTTATTATATCTATTTATATTGAGTCCCAGGTATTGTGAAGTTGATTAGACTCTTCCAAAGGGTTCCTGTTCATCTGCAGTCTAGTCCCTACTGAAGCACTCATTCCCACTCAGCTCTGCATACAGGTACTCACTTGAACACAGAGAAAAATTCCTTTTCTTATCCCCCGAATCTCTCTTTTGGCCTTCCTTTCTGAATGCATTTCCTGTTAGGCTGATTGCTGACTAGAGAAGGGAAAGCCTCTGAAGTAGATGAAATTCTAAATGGTCTTAGTAAATAAGAAACACAGAGCCAAATACAGAGTTAAAAGCCCAGAGATCAGAGCCAGAGCCACGATACCCTTTAGCTTACCACTCGCTGCCGTCCTTCCCCTGAGAGAGAGAGACCTTCTCCTGTGTGACTGTCTTTTTATTGCCTTTCTGTTCTGGCCTTCTCATTGGCTCTAAGCCCAGCCACATGACTTCCTTGTCACTGCCTTCCTATACAGACCTCCAGGTCTTTATGGTTGGTACTGGGATTAAAAGTTTGTGTCACCATGCTTGGCTGTGTCCTTGACCACATAGAGACTCTGCCTGCCATGTGATCGGATTAAGGATGAGTGCTACCACCACTGGACTTCTGCTAAATGGCTTGCTCTTAGCTCTGATCCCCAGGCAACTTTATTTATTAACATACAAATAAAATCACATTTAAGCACAAATAAAATATCACCATACTCTGGACATTCTGGACTGGGCAGATGAAACTCTGGGTGTTCCTTTTCCTCAGATTATTGAAAAAAAATAATAAACAGGCACCAAATCTCAGCCTCAAATGACCAGATTGGTGAATTTTTGGTATTCTGTAGGAAATGGTGCAAACAAGAACCCATTCTCACCCACTCCAGCTTGCATAGATAGACTGATTAAAGATGGAATGAACATGATCAGCTAAACACACGTGATCAGTTCATCTCTTCATTAGTTTGCTCAGTCCTTTACTTGGTGTTTTGAAGCCCCTTCTATGTACTCACTAGTAGACACTGGAGCTACTGTAATGCAAGTGGTTCTTGAGATTAGCCCCAGTGACAGGGAGGGGTAGAGAGATGCTAACGAGAGAGCAAACAGAGCAGAGGGGTTGGTGTCACTTTAGACTGTAGTGTGATTGCAAGTCCTTGGCATATTCAGGGCATAATGTAAGGATATCACCATGAAGGCTTTTTTGGAAAGTTTGATTGGGTATAGTACCACCTGTCATTCTCTGGGAAGTGATACACAAATAAAATGCCACAAATGTTCCTTGCACAGTGGACGTGTGTGTGACTTGTGGGGAGCCTTGTTTGTCACAAAGACTGTTGCTGAACTGTTGTCTATGATGAACTTTTGTCATGAAGAGTTTTCTCTCTGTGTGCATTGACCTAACTATCAAACCATATGGATTGCAAAGTGTGTTCTATGGAAGGCAAAAATATGTTCCATGGAAAGGAAAATAGCTACTTCTCTGTGGTTCTATGTCAAAATTAGAGGAAAAATAAGTACTCGCACGATAGCATGAATGATTTCCAAACTGAAAGGTGTCTGTGACTGTGTGTCTCTGTGTAGAAGCTGCTCTAGTCTGCTCACGTTGTGCTCCACTTCAGCCGAGTCACAGCAGTTGGTCCTTCTGGGGCATGGGCGCAGGTGATGGCAGACAAAGCAAGCAGCTGCAGTAATTATTGGATATTCCTTTTACTTATAGGGTTCTTGATTTTAAAAAACTATAACAAAAGCATCAAGTTGGAGAAATACCCTAGAAGTGTCAATTGTTCTTCATTGGATTTAGACAACACAAGTAAATAGGTACTTTGGATGTGAAATGACCCTTGAGATGTTTGGCAATGTGTGGTTTTCCTAGGACTGACTTCAACTGTAAATTCTGATTTTTGGATCCCACTCCAGAGGGTCTGATTTCTCAAGTCTGAGGAAATCATCAGAGAATTCTAATGTACTTTGGGGTTTGAAAACTGTACCTGAAAACCTAAAGTTCTCTTTCTGTCGGTCAGTCAAACTAAATCGTTAGTGGTAATACAACCGTAAACAGTACTTGTTCAGAAGTACAGAGAGAGCTCCTTCTGTGGGCTGTGCCACCAGAGAACCCAAGATGGAAATGGAGATGGTGGCACAGTTGGAGGCTGGTGTTTGGAGCAGCCCAGGAGAGGTGTGCAAAGAAAAGTGGAAGCTTGCGATACTCGATGTCTCAACCTCAGCATGTTTTATTTGGGTTCTTAAGTGTGAAAGGAAGCTTTTACCCTTCTGAAGAGGACAAATTTATGTCTTTCCTACTACATTTGTTACTAAATCAACTAAAGGGGAAAACGCAACCATTTACTCGTACAAATGAACTAAAAAGTTAATCTTAACCACCTTATGAAAGAATCACAGGAATTCCCTTACAGAGCAGTCTTTCATAGCACATTTATGCCAGTTCCGAGTGTCTTCATATTAGTGAAGCGAAATTCAATTGTGTAGCGTTCTTGTGAACATGAATGACAGAAATCCAACCTGAGCTGGCATTGCTTAAGCTTTAATCGTCAGTAGTTTTGTTGTGAATGGCTGGTTTCAGTCGTTGCTAAACTTGGAAGTTCAAGATGTCACTGCGTTGTGACTTATCTCAGTGTGGCCAAAGCCATGAATTCCTCCACTTCTATACATTGCTTTCCTCAGGATGGCAGCATGAGAGTAGGCGATGTGGAGATGGGGATGGTTGCAGCTTCCGATCCTTACACAATAGGTTTTCTCGTTCCCAGAGTTCCCAACAAAAGTCCTCAATGGAAGTTGTGCTTTGAGTCAATATCCTGCCATGACAGTTCTTTTGTGTCATTGGCTACATAGTAACAGGTTTAGTGGCTTGAATATTTATGCCATTAATTTCCCCAGTGTTTTAGTTTACATAGCTCTAACAAAATCCCTGAGCCTGGGTAATTTACAATGTTAAAAGGTTTAGTTGGCCCACAGTTCTTGCAACATAGCACCATTACCCTGACAATTGCCTCTGGCTATGTTACAACATAGAGAAGCAGAGATGGAACCACATGCAGACATGTGAAGAAGGAGCCTAAGCACGGGGTAGCTGGAACAGCCCATTCTTTTAAGAACTAGCCCCCCATCCACTTTCAGAGCATTAACCTCTCATGAGGTGAGGGTCCCTAGTTATCCTCTCCTAGTTATCACCTCTTAGGGGCTCCACTGCACTTCGTACTAGCTTCCAGCATGTGAATCTTCAGGAGTTAAAGAGTATCCAGTGGTAGAACTCAAGTTACTTCATTTCTGTGTAAGGAGATTGGATGTTATGCCAAAGATCCCCTATTTTCTTAGGAGTCTGGTAACTTTATGATTGATTGTAACTAGGATTCCCAGTAACGGATGCCAATCAAACAAAATGGTTTATGGGAAAAAAAACAAACAAACAAACAAGAAAAAACATGTGTCTAGACACATGTTCCTTAAAAATGAATTTTTTATTTAGTCTCTCAGTTGCTTGCTGTTCACTTTTGTTGTGATTATTAGATCTACCCTTATGTCACAGAACATCTCCTCATTCATTTGTCTGGATATTCCCTTTGGCCTGTCCCTTTTCTAACCCCCCAGACCTCCGGTTCCTTCTCCACGTATAATTATAATTTGAGCAGCCAAAATCTTATAAATCCTCACCAAGTCATCAGTACCTTGGTAATGAAAGTATCCACCATGTCTTTAAAACACTGTAAAGCAAACATTATTGTAATATAAATTTATGTGTCCTGTAACCACCACAAGGTGATCACGGTGTCTCCCCCGTGGTCGTGATGACCCCGCTCCACTGTCTCTTTTCCAGGCAAGCCTCAGTTGCCATTGCTTCCGTCCTGCTGTTGGCATGAGCCTTCACGAGCTGACTCTGAGCCAACAGTGTCTACTTGCACTCCTCAGTCCCTGAAACTACGTGACTTTCTCAATACCGACACACTCACTGGCTTTCATCACGTGCTCAGCAGGTCACTAGAGAAGTGAAAACTCACACCGCATTTCACTTCCCGTTTTAGACAGTACGTTCTTGCACATTGTGCCACTTTAATCCCTCAGTGAGGGAACTCTTACTTTTCTGTATCTGCCAGTGAAAAGTAGAGATAGGGATTGACAGTGACGGGTTAGAAATGGCACTGTCAGGCCTGTGCTTTGGACCGAGCCTATTTTTCCCTCACTCTGTTTCCTGGAGTCCATCTGGGCATTTGCAGACTGTGGAACAGAGCTAAGTACATGTAAAGACAGACTGCTATTGTACACATCCATCATGAAGGCCTTAAGTGCAGGCACCGGAATCTGTAGGTCTCGAAGCTTAACAGGGCTTGAGACGCTAGGCAGACCCTCAGAAGAAAGATGGAGCAGCAGGAGGATCTGAGAGGATATTGAACACCACTGCCTCGACACCTGAATCTTTGAAATATTGTTTAAGATGCACCGACTTTTAGCGTAGGCTAGTTCATTCTCAACCTGAATTATAAGTCATATCAAAGAAATATTTCTGTAGATGTCATGTAGTTAGAAGTAGGTAAAACTTTAATAATTATCCCTAGAATGAAATTTGCTTTTTCTGTTTGTTTTGAAAACGTTTTATAAACTTTCAAGTTTTGATGCAAATTTAGTGCAGTTTTCTTCCCGTGGCAGAAAAAAAATCCAAATCAATGGTTTGGGTCACTTCAAGTAGTTATTTAAGTCTCTAAACATACTGTTGGGACACAGACACAAGGGAAAGAGTTTTATCCAACCTCATTTTGGCCCAATTTTAACAATGTCAGTAACCATCCTCACAGCCAGTATTTTGAAGCTCTATGATATAAAGCCACAAAGTGATGAGTTTTACTTACCAATAATAAGGTATGACTTGAAGTCTAACTGAGGCCTACTCTCTTTCCTTGATGTTATGATGCTGTATTTACAAAGTTAAACACAGAAAATCCAACTTGAGTGCCTGGAAACAGATCAAATGATTTAATGAGCTCAGCTTTATTTATGTTTGGTGGAGAAATCAAAGCTGAGACTAATAATTTCTTTGCCCATAAATGCATGAGAGGCCTAATTAAAACCACACAAAATGGAGACCACTTATTACACACGTCATGGAATGCTCCTCGTCTAGTTCATCACCTTCCATGTTACCAAGGAAGCTTGCCATCGAATGAATCCTCCAGTTATTCTGAAGGAAGCCAGCAAGTAGAAGTGATGTGAAAACCCCACAGACCATTGCATCCTGTGTGCTGCAGACCATGATGGACTTTGCCCTGGCTTTTTCAGAATATATCCAGGTGAACAGGTGGTTTATTTTAGGAGTAGCATGTAGATAACAGGCATGGTCAGACCCGCATGTGAATCAATGACATTCTGGAGTTCAAGTCTGCTTCAGATTTGATTTGGGGACATAAAATCAGGTCCTCCCATGTACTTTAAGATTTGGGGACACCTCAACTATTTTCTTAGTGTTGAAAATATTTATATTCTTGTATGTGTAATCCCTGTAATCAAGGCTAAACGCAAACATCTAAGTGTTTGCTTGGCCTGTATTTACTTGAACAGACACACACCTGCTACAGGCTCACAATCCCTGCTTTTATCTCTACCCTGCACATTTGGCACACACAGCCCCCTCTTGGGAGCAACTAAAATTGGGCCACAGGTAAGCCTGCTTACTCCTGAGGAAACATCTTTTTCCAGATGGGTATAGTAATTTAGTTTCCCTTAATGTGAGAGAAGTGTTTGCTCCAACAGGCTCACAGTTAATAGTTTTAGCCTGAAGCTTCTCATAATACTATTTAAGATACCACATTTAAAGAAGACAAAAGAGCTAAACAATAATTAAATTCCACTGTGAAATCTTGGGACCTTTGAAAACAAATTTGGGGGCCTATTGATATTTTTATAATTTTTATGTTGTCTATTATTTCCAGTCTTGCTTCCTTTTATGTCACTTGAAATAGGAATAACTGGTTTGTATCTGATTGAAAACTCTACAGGGTAACTTAAGGATAAATGACTTAAAGGAGAATTAACGTTTATGTAGAAACCTTCCTTATAAACATGGTATATGTGAAATTTTGCAAATGATGGATTTTATTTTATGTTTTAAATATTAAAACACTCTAATAATTTAAAACACTGAACTATATGTGACTAAGTTTAATAGGATCTGTGTATACTCTGAGCATGAAGCGTGATCACAGGTGTCCACAGTGAATTAGAGATGAGACCCTGTGATACAGCAAGTGACACAGGAAAGACATAGGAGGGTGCCCCGTGGCAAGGGAAGGGAAATAAAGATGTGACGGCCGAGACAAAGTCGCTACACTTTCCAACTAAACATCTAGGGATTCTCTTCCTGCCTTTTGTTAGGGTTTTGAATCAGGGTTCATTTGCCTGAATGGCTTGGAGTCTAGTTGCCAGAATACTGAGTGAAAGACATTTTTGGAAATGTTCTCTAGTATCCAGTGTGGAAATATAGGTCACATATCTTTCTTTGCACAACTTTTGTCTCATAATACCAAAGGATCTTGGGCCACTTCAGGCTGCAGGGGTGTGTTGGTGAGCAGGGGTACAGAATTCTAAAAGTGCTTTCTCCAAGCGTGAGAAGGCTGTTAGAGCTGGTTCTATTCCCTAGTTTTGGAAAATGCATAGTAACAAAACGAATAGAATTTCAAAGATGTTTGAAAAATATTTACTGGCCTAAACCTAATAATATATAGTGCTTTCCCATGATTAGACTTTGTGAAATGAAGTTTACCCTTTTTTGATTTTCATTTATACAGCCAGTCCTTCTCAACTTTAGCAACACATCAGATCGCATGGAAAGTTTTAAAACTAATGCTGATGCATAGGTGATCCCTAAAGCAATTTGTGAGCATACCCCTTAAGGCTCAGGTATGAGAATGCCCCCATCCCTTCCCAATGTATGTCAACACACGCGAGCACTGGGTTCCTAGTCTCCAAAGACACAGACCCAGAGTGGCTCTTAGTCTGCACTGGTTGAGTTCCTTGATGATTTTAGTCTTTGCCTCCAATGCGCTTCCAGCCTTGTCAAGGGGTCAGTGGTCCTACACTGGAGGAGAAGAACACTCAAACTGAAGATCTGGCCATTCTCAGCCTACAAGACAACAGAGTGAATATTAATAAATAATACCTTCTTCTAGAAATGGAAGCGACTTGATTAACAACTCCCAAGGGCTGGCTCCTTTACTTCTCTGATCTTTCAGCATTTACCCCTATATCTGACTCCAGCTTTTTATTATTAAGAGCAGTTAGAATTCGCACTACGGGAATTTTTATATCCACTACTGTCCTTACTCTACTGACATGGAAAGTCTGAGCACATTAAACTGCTCGACACATCTTCTATAAGCCAGCAATGCTTTGTTTCCTTCCTGGGCCTTAGCTAAAATCAGTGCTCGAATGAACACACATTTAAACAATGTGCTACATACAATGATTAAAACACAGAAAGTAAAACTCTAATGTCCCTGAATGTGTTTAATTATGAGAGGTACTTTTCCACTGAAACTTTCCGTTTGGTAAAGATACACATTTATATATAATTAACTGGTCCCAAACTATACCAAGAGAGCTTTCCACGGGCTTTAGAATTTTACTTACTGCATAATAGGATAAGAAGGTTAAATCTTTCCTTTCAGTAAGAGGCATGGCCTTTGCATTTCTCACCAGGATAAATGACATTTCAGGCAATTTCCATCCACTAAGATTTCAGTAACTTGATGCAATAGCTTTGGCAGCAAAGTTTTACCAAATGAAAAGCATCAGATTGCCTGCAGTCCTTGGGGCTCCCCACTGACTTCCCTTGGAACGAAGCCAGAGTTACAGACTAGGGTTTTCCATCAGCAGCTACCAGGTTTGCAGAAGCTGGAGCTTTTGAGCTCTTTTCGTAGGGCAGAGAGGTTGGTTTCCTACAGCAAGTATCTCTGACCCAAACCTTAGAACAAGAAAGGAGAGCGAGAGGGCACATAAAACTGGATGGGTAGAGAGGTGCAGAGCATCTACAAGGAGCTGGCAGAGGGCAAAATGATCACAATATCATCTATGAACAAAATTTAAATGAAAATAAACGAAAAGATCTCCCATCCATGAGTCAGCACGTCCCTCTTACTCTACACAGCTCTTCTTTTCTTTACATGCCCCTACTGTACTGTACTGTTCTGAATTACAGCTCCCAGATTTCTCCCACTGCAGGAAATAATTTACATAAAAATCACACATTTAGGGGTATTCAGGAGCAGGCATTCTGAAGAAACAATAATGTGACCTAAGGCAGAAGGAAGATTTTGAAGTCATGATTTAACTTAGCCAGACAGTTAAGCATGTTCACACAAATTATCAAAATGGATGCCTAAGTAGCCAAAAAGAACACACAGTTTGACATAAAGAAAAAAAAAAACCTTGCCTTTGTGAGCATGTAATTGAAACAACAAATATAACCACTCTGAAAATATAGTATCTTTGATCTTCTGCACAAGAGAGCAAGGAAGAGCAAGTTGTGAGGATGGGTTGTCTTAGCTGATTGTTGGAAAATCTGCCACAGGCAGACTAAGCCAGCAGTGTCCCCTTTCCCCACACTTCCGCTCTCAGTTCAGGGACAGCCGGGGACAAGAGGCATCAGCAGTGATTAGTGGTGAAATGAGATGACAAAATGCTCACATCTTCACAGGGTGTTTCGTCAAAGTTGCTTCTCTATGGTGAAACAAAGTCCTGAATCTAAGAATGCGCTGCTAGCATAAGGCATCGTGTGCAGAGGAGTGTGGTAGACTCACTTCCGCATACACAGGCACTCCCGTTTTCAACAAGATACAGGTGAAAATGGTATCAGTTAGGTACGATGTAAGATGATAACCAGGGAAATGCTAGCCAGCAGTGCTTACTCCGGGGCGCACTATTAAGTGTCAGCCTTAAGAAGACGCCCTTGTGTTGTGGTCAGCTCTTACGTGTGGGAGGTTTCAGAAGGGAGACATCTGACCCACAGAGCACTTACGTCAGATGCATACGAAGTCGCCCAGCTGCAAAGTTGCTGCCTGGGCTTTAATCCAGCTCTAGGGTCAACGCTGTGAATCACCCTAGGGTTCTGTCAGAAAGTCCCACTTGAAATGTGTATGCCTTACAAGCAACATTAAACACTTGCAAATACTTTAAATTAGAATGATAGATATACCAGCAGATGAAATACACACTATTTTTGACAGAGCACAAAATAATGCCTTTTTAAAAACAAGGCAAAAGTCATTTGACTGCTTTGGGGTTTTGTAAATATTAGTTAAGCCATTTTTTAAAATTATGTGGATGTGGATGTGAGTGCAGGTGCCTTAGAGGCGAGAGGCTTCAGATCCATGGAAGCTAGAGAGACAGGCAATTCTGAGTCACCTGACCTGGGTGCTGGCAACTCAACTCATATTCAGCAAAGGAAGTAAGCAGTTTGAACCACTGAGCCCATGAGCCGTTATTTTTTAACTTTACCATTTTAGTATATAATAATAATTTTCTATTTTGGTTCAATTCTCTTTCCCTATATTGAAACAGAAGATCTAAAAAGGAAAAATTTCCAGGTCAAATGCTTGGTTCGGACACTGAAGCAGGAAGTAAGTGTCTATTGCCTTGCATTCACTTAGTATGACTTCAGACTGGCACCTCCTTGGATTTCAATCACGGAGAAGAAAGTGCTTGATAGGGAGAGGTTTAAGGAGTTTGACTGGCACACTGAACATACTTATTCCTGAGCTCAGAGCTGACGGCCCTGCATGCTGAGTGGATATTGAAGGGTACCAAAAGGTCTGGCACATAACAGAAATGGAGCCTTGTAAGTCTCAGTTAAAATTATTAAGATATAAATAAGAACTGATGTTCTCATAAAGACAGTCTCGTCTCCTCTTTTACACTATGGTAAAGAAAGGATGAGAAATCCACTAGACCAGAAATCGGTGCTTTTTCTACCTGCTTCTAACTCTAGGAAAATAACAGTCTCTAAGGTCTGAATTTCCAACCCATAAAGCAATCAATGTTCTAAATAATGATTGCTAACCTCTTTGACAACCCAATAAAAACTCAGAACTCTCTCTTGAGTATCAGGCACACATAAATACAATTGAGTCCTCAGATTCCTGAACCTCATCATAAAACCCTCGTTAAAAACTTATAGATCAAATCCCTGAAGAGCCTGCATTGTGAAGTCTGTTCATTTGTAATCCTAAACTATTGAGACACAGTAGGTTTGTCTTCTGCTTGGGGAGGATGGCAAGTCCCTTGCAGAGCATGGACATCTATCAGGACAGCAAGAGGAAGGTTTCTGCTGTGGGATAATGCTTTTGTACACTGGTTTGATAAAATGCTGATTGGCCAGTAGCCAGGCAGGAAGTATAGGCAGGATAAAGAGACAAAGAGAATTCTGGGAAGAGGAAGGCTGAGGCAGGAGACACCAGTCCGCCATCCAGGGAGCAGCATGTAATGGCACATAGGTAAAGCCACAGAACATGTGGCGACATATAGATTAACAGAAATGGGCTGAGTTTAAGTATAAGAGCTAGTCAGTGGTAGGCCTGAGCTAATGGCCATACAGTTTATAAGTAATATGAGCTCCTGTGTGTTTATTTGGGTCTGAGTGGCTGCAGGACTGGGCAGGACAGAGGAAAACTTTCAGCTACAGGATTCTATGTCTAGTCTGCTCATGCATTAAGTGGGAATGAGGTGGATGCTAGAGAGATGGCTGTGCATGGGGCTGAACAGGAACTGAGACGGACTTGACTGAGAAGGTTTAGTGGGGAGGTGGAGGGAACAGCTTGATGTTGCTGTCCTTGTGGTTGCTGTGCTGTATACATTGGTCCAGAACATTTGGTTGGGATTTCACTAAGGAGAAGCTTAGCATTGTTTGAGTTTCTTTTCCCACAGCAGCGCTAAAAGTGAACAGCCACAAAAGATAAACAAGGAGCATTGCTTTTCCTGTATTGTACAATAGTAAGTTTAATCTGTTGACAGTAACGCTGCTGGTGTAGATACTGAATCTTCCAGTGACCTTTTGTAGAGCCTGCTGGCTTCTAAACTTTTCCCAGCCTGCAGACTTTCCTTTGTTGCCAATAGAATATTTTCTAGATCAGGATTTGTTAAATGGCAGACTTTGTAGGCTAGGGGACACAAGCCATCCATTGACTACTCTGTTTCAGATTTGGTTTGGTGTAGCTGGAATTCTTTAACCCAATGGATGGCTGAATTTCAACTTTACTCTGCTTTAGTTTCTTATTTAAAGAAGGAGAAAAGATAGATTTCAGTGTAGCGAATAGAGCTAAAGAATGCTGCTTTTCACTCTCCTTGAGGCCCTCTAGTTTAAGAAAGGACCCCACTCCAACCCCTGAACCAGTTCCACTGTTCTCTTCTCCTTCCTGTCCAGCCATCTGTAGAAACTCAGACACAAAGCTTGCTGTTTTGTGGGTGACTCTGGCTGCATTTCCCAGAGACTTCAAACTACCTTTGAGCCCCTCAAGTCTGGTTTGGTATTCTTCCATACCCATCTGTTTGACCTAACCCACACCTGCCTCTAAACTTCCTAGTAAGGACATTCATTTTACATGACCCTACCTGCCTACTATGCAGACCAAGCCTAACCTACTTGGTGATGTCTTACCAACTCCAGATTAAGTATCTCTAACGTTGAAGTCTGCCCTTGCTGAATATAACCTGAGCCAAAGGCCAATAGTGAAAACTAAATTAGACTTTTCAAGCCTCCATGATAGTGCTGCATGTTACATAGATTGCTGTTTATCTTTCTTACCCACTTTAATCTTCCTCATAAGCTATATTGAGTATAAATTTATGTGTGTTTACTTATCCTTTTATTGAGTAGTCAAAAAAAAATTTTAGAAATTCCAAGCAATACATTTACCATTAATTCATACCAACTGCTATCTGAGCCCAAATCTGAATGCAAAGCAGACACTATTCTCATTTATTAGCTAAAAGCAGATACATAGAGGTTTTTTTCTGAAAATTTTGTAGTTAAAGACAATGATTGAATAACCACATTGCAAAATGCTATATGCAGTTTTCCAGATCATGTAAGTAACAAAGAAATTGCTGTATCTCACACAGAGACACCGTAAGCAGTGGAAACTGTTAAGTTCCTCTGGACAATGTTTGCAGTGACTTATAGAAGCCTGTCCCCACAGCTTCACTAACATGTGGCTCCTGTTGCTCCCCACAGCTGCTCTTTCTCTGATAGATTTTTTTCTTTTACTGATTTATATGTTTATCTTTCTTTAATGAGTGTGATCACTTGTCAGTTATATGTTTCAAATGTCATTTACTGATTTATACATTTATCTTTCTTTAATGAGTACATCCACTTGTCAGTTATATGTTTCAAATGTCCGTTTCTAGTCTCTCTTGTCCTTTAAATTCTTTTAAAGTATTAGATGTGTTAAGTTTAATGCCATCATAGTAACCAATGTTATTCTTAAAGCTTGATTAAGAAATCATCCATTCCAATGTTGCAAACATTTATAGTCCCTTCCAAAAATGTTTAAAGCTTTACTTTTCATTCTCAGACAAGTTATCATTTGAAATATAGTTTGTGAACAGTTGTCAAATGGGAATCTGTTTTCCAAAAGAGATTTCTTCACCAGCACTTGCCAAGTAGTATCTCCACATTGATGTGTTGGGTGCTAAGGTTCCCATCCATGCACGGACAGATTCTTCCTTTTATTTGACTGGATTCTCCCTGCACCAGCCTGCTCTTGGAATTGTCATATTATGACTAACTTTAATATGTTAATGCTCATATTATATTGATAGCTACCCTAAGAATAAATGATCTTTGAAATCTTTCAATAAATACTGCTTACTGGAGTGTATGCTTGGATTCTGATTACTAATATTGGGATATTAACCGTAAGAATGATTTGTTTATGAATGGTTCTATCCCATGCATTTTTGGTATTCTGATATACAATTGTGGTAGCACCAAGAAGTGAGATGCTGAAAACTTGTAAAAGCATCTTAAACAATTTTTATTAGTTACATAAGGTTTTCACAGTGTTTGCCTGCCAGATCTTACAGACTCTCTGGATATGGAGCAGATTTTTGCTATAATTTCTTTAATGACATAGTTTTTTTCCTATGTCATTTTCTAAAAAATCTAGTTTTGTTTTCTTTTTTCTTATTGAGTCACTTGAAGTCTTTTATAGAAATATTTTATTTCACTAAGTATTCAAATTCATTGGCATAACATAATTCATATTATTTTTATGGCTAAAGTAATACTCCCTTTCTGTTCTTAATGTTACTTTTTGCAATTTGTTTTTTTTAATAGTCAATAATACCAAGGATAATTAATGTTTTTCTAGCAAAGAAGCAGCTCTATAAACAATAACATTTCTTTCACATAATCAAAAACTTGAGTAGGCAAATGACAGATTGTATTCTATGTAGTTGGAAGAAGAAAGGGAGGATGAAAGAAAAAAATAAACAGACCCAAGATCCCTGGGCTTACAGTATTTACAAGGCATTGAGAAAGAAAACACAAATATGAAAATGAATTAATTACATGGGGCAAAAGTAAGATATTAAATGGATCAAGGTGAGGGCCTGCTTCAGGACTCACAAGAGTTGTCGTTGAGAAATGAGATTTGAACAGATTTAAAGGAAGTGAGAACACTAGCCATGTTAGGTATCTTGGAAGTAATCTTCCTGTCAGAGCGCAAAAGTCCTAAGCAAAAGCATGCTGAGTGTGTCTGAGGACGGCAAGAGGTAAGTGCAGCCTGTGCATGGTGAGTGGAAGAGGAGAAGGGCACAGAACTATTGCCCCAGACAATCCTGAGCCTATACTGAGGACTGGTGTCACTTAACTCAGTGCTCCGAATGGAAAGGGCATTGATGTGGGAAAAATCAGGCAACTGAAACACAGTGGTAGGAGATGATGTCACTTGGAGTGAGGTGGTAGCCATGGCAGTGCAGAGTTGGACTGGGGGTCATCTGGGTCTGCTCCTTTCATTTTATCAACGTTGGTTTCTGCCTTTATTATTGTCTTGTTCTACTACTGTTAGTTAAATAATCAATAAGTTCTTATTTTTGCTCTGTTAGTTATAGTTAAATGTATTTGGTCGTGTCTTTTATTTCCTTACTAAATTTTTGTTTCGTTAACTTGATCAATCAGTTTCTGAAAAGTGGAAAATGATTTTCATATTGGTAAATGTCACCTTATTCTTCACACTTTTACATTTATTACCATTCAAAATTACTTATATTGTTTCATATTTGTGATACCACCTTATACACGGTTCATTTAAGATTTACTTTATTTTTATTTCTCGCCACCAAATATTTCCATAGTTTTATACAAAAGAATAGTTTGTCACAGCAACATTCCCAACTGACCACAGGTTTGTTAGATACTCATTTTTTTTTTATTTTATATTTCATGTTTGGTTGGGTGCTAATATCAAATTATAGTTGTTTTATATTCTCTAAATCTTCCAAGGTGTAGCTGAATACCAAATCTAAGGTAAACCAAGAGGTTTGTTGAAGCTTGTGAAAACCAGGCAAGATCAGTCTAGGAAGAAACATCAAATTTCAGTTCAACAAGGTCTGTCTTACAGCCATATTCCGGTTATAATCTGCATAATACTGACTCATGGGAAATATCTTTAAGGGCATGACAAGGCAAGGTTTTCCTACGCTGGGAAAGAGGAGGCTCACGTGGGTGGTGTGTCCTGGTAGGTTAACATCCGTTAATGTGTCTCCAGAACAATTGCCTTCTTAAGCTTTTGTTATTGTGTCCTTCGTGCCTTAGCGTTCTGCAGGCTTGGTGTGATTCCCAGTCACGGGAAGGACAGGAAGCGGGTCTGCACAGTGTCTCTGAGGCAGCTTGTGCCCTCCTGTTCATCCTCATCTTCTCTCCTACTCCGTTTACCCTCCAGCTTCTGGAAGATGCTTCCCTCTGTGCCTTACAGACACAGAAACAAAGCACACACTCTTTTTAATTTTTTGTGTTCTTCAAAGTTCTCCTGGAACAGGTCAGAGTGGGGAGCTGACGAAACAATGTGCTTTGTGTTTTGTTTGACCTTGAAACTTTTAAAGGTCAAGAGATGGGGCTTGAGGTGGCAGCTGCGTCATGCTGACAGTCTTGGTCAATAGTTCTCTTCTACCCTGACCTGTCACTTCTCAGTCTGTCCTTTCTTAACTGTCCCTGTGTCCCTCCCATGGCCTCTTCTCTGCCCACCCCCATGTCCTCAGCAGCTCTTACTGCATGAAGAAGCTTCTTGGAAAGCTATGACCTTGTAATCCAAGTTCAAAAATCAAAATAAGGGATACAGAATATTTGTAACATAAAAGAACAGGCTAGAATATTGGGAATTAGAGAATTAAGCAGGAGTGGGGAGGAAAGGAATGTGTGGGAGTGGTCAGTCAACATTCATTTGAAAATAATAACAACAACAACAATAATAATAGTAATAATAATAACTTTTCTTTAGTTTCACCTTTCCTTCCTTTAATGTCCACTGTTTACCTCTGAAAGGCCCATCAAGGAAAACTCACGGGAGCTGGCTGCTGGCATTGTGACTGGTTCTCAGTGTCCTAGTGACCACTGCAGATGAAGCTTCTCACAACAGGGTTGGGAGCAGCACAGGTCTATGGGTAGAAACATGAAAATATCTGGAAGGCGGTTTGACACATTCATTTAGCAAAACATTAGTAGCATCCGCTAGTACCTATGGTTTCCCTAGGCATGAGTTTTGACCATGGTTACGGTAACAGACATGAATTTCCTCTTATGGATAGGTCTCAGATCCAATCAAGAGAGTGAGTTATTACCATCGTAAACATTTTTCCTGTTGTACCAGTAGGTCTATCTTGCCTTTTAGGTCAGGGTTATAGCACTGGGTAAGGCCATTGATGTCTTTTCTCCTTTATCAGCCTGCAATAGCAACACCTGGCACAATGAAATCAGAGAGCGAGCTCACTTCTCTGTCCTGTATGCAAGTGAACGGTGTCTTTAGCAACAGGTCCTATTGCCTAGTTATGGAGGACAGCGGAGAGGGACAGTGATATCGGGTGTTGTTGTGTTTCCTTTGGGGCCTCCTTGACCAACGTCTCATAGGGAGGTATCCTGTGGACAGCACTGAAACTCTCATATAATAACCTAAGTCCTCTGGGAGGAGTGTTGTTCGGGTGGGGTGCCTCTATTCAGATTCCCCTTGCAGTTTTTGTTAAGTTTTTAATTAGCTTATAAACTAATGGAGTTCAGAAGGTTTCCTTGTACACCCCTAGTTTAGGTTGGCTCAACTCCTCCCACACAGCTCTTCTTTCCTCCACCTCCCTGGTCCCCACCCCTGCTCAGTTCTCCAATCCCCAGCATTCTGTCCTTTTCGTTTATATCACAAGTGTTCTGTATCCCTTATTTTGTGTTTTGAACGGGGATTACAAGACCCTAGGTTCCCACGAAGCTTCTTCATACACATTTCATTTTGTTAGTGTTCCCTTGGCCCCTCATCCCCCATCGGCTTGAGCCCTTCTGCTCCGGTCTTTCTCAGGAAATCAAACAACGTGTCCGGGAGGAAATGGCATTCTGAAACAAGGCCTCACAGCATAGTAGGAGTTAATTTGGATAAGAAATTCAGTGTCCTGTGGAAGAAAGGCCCTATTGAATGAGGGATCACTGTGTTATTGGACAGACTACAAGGCTGCAAACTACTGGAAGGTCAGAGCAGCAGGAGCTACAGGATTTAATCTTCATGACAGTGCAAGGGAGTTGAGACATATCTGAAACGTTCTGACCTGTATGATTGTTTTCAATCACTGTGCAATTTAAATTTGGACATAGTGTCATTATTGATGAATGCCCTTTTGTTCATTCTAGTGAGGCGTCTGTCCTTTTTTGTACTTGTATTTCCTTATTACCCATAGGCATTCTGACTGGATAGTTAATACTCAAGCATGTTAAATATTTATTGAGCCTGATGTCTCCAATACATATGTTATTTCAGGGGATTAAGAAAGAAGCCATGAGAATCATCTTTTCTGAGAGTTCAAAATGAAGTCAACAAAAATGTAACTCAAACTAGCGTAAGAAATACATACTATGCAATAAATCCCTCAGAGTAGGGTAAGTTTTAGGAGACCCGGGATACAAAAGATTTCCTCGGGAGATAGCCTCACCCTGCCCCTGCTTTCTGGAGTCCTTGCTACTTTCCTTATTAGGTAGACTTCCTGCTGGAACCAGGAAAGGAAGCCACCGGCAGTTTCAGGCTAGCCTGGACTCTGAGCTTTGCCAGCCCCAAACAGTGCTGCTCTGCTAAAACAACAGGGCAGTTGTTGAGTCCTGAACTCAACTCAGCCAGCCGTGGTGCCCACAGCTTGAAAGGCTGACTGTCCATGAACTCACCTGTGGGTTACCTCTACTCTGGTTAAACTGGTTCTCCCTAGTATGAAAAGGAGGTGATCTCAGAACCAACAAACAATAAATCAATTCAGAAGACACCACAACAACCTAGAATGACTCCAGTTGGAGAGCAAATATTGAACTGCAAGCCTGGAAGACTCAACAAGACATATAAATATATAGTAAAGGGAAGGCAGCCATGCACTAATAATACACACAGCAGATAGAAGGAACATCATCTGATACTTGTTCATTTGGTGGCAGTGTTTTCTAAACAAGAAAGTTTCCAGATGAATAAAAAGTACGAGCATGATACACAGTCTAGAACAATGGTTTGATTTCAGTAGTTTACTTCCCTTCAATGAAAACCTTGTATCTGAGCTGAAATTGCTCAGCTGATGAGAAAGACTGAAAGCAACAGGAAAGGATTCAAACGATTCTACAAAGATAAGTAATGGGTGGAAAATGAAAATGTAAAACTAGGAAGCAGGTATGTGTGGCTCTGTACAGCTTGTTAATGAAGATGAAGTTATTATTGGAGTAGAAGATAAATTCAACATTGAATATGCATTGTTCTACTTCAGACAAAAACAGTTTCTCTCTCTGCATCTGTACTCAAGAAAAAAGAATATAAATTCAAGTTGGCATGTGAAATATCTGTATTAGGGATGGGTTCTTTCTTAAGTGAAAGTGCTAATAATGAAATAATGGAATGAATTTCAAACTTGCTGTGGGATCTCCTAAAATAGAATCTATCCTCTTGTTATCGTCATTGGGGGATGATGCATTGTACTGCTCGGAATAGAGTGATCAGTTAGAAGACTCCCAGGCTTCCTGGAGAAAAGCTGCAGTCTGTACAAATTCAAATTGTCTCAGAAGACAATGCATAATGTGTTCTGAAACATTTGCTGGGAGAGTGTGTGCTGGTGCCCACTTGTGTATGTGTGCGATCGGTCGTTATCTGGAAATGGAATCTGTTTGGGGATCTACCAAATGTTTTCCTTATCCCGGCACTGTCATCATCATGGCAGACTCCTTGGCTGCCAACTTCCGGGTTATCATGTTCTCAATAAACAGAATCTAGATGTGCTAATCATTCAAGTAAAACACAATGCCAGTGTGATGTATGGCTGTAATGTCCAATTCTCTGATAATTTTTTAATCATCTGATTCCTTCAATCATTACTGTCAACTAAGAGTCCATTTTGTCAGGAATCATGAAATACGGAGTTTATAAATGCCATGTTATACTGAGTACAAAGCCCAGAGACCTTTAGGAACAGAATCAGTACTGAATCCGATGGGGAAGGCTGCAGGAGGAGGGGCTGAATAAAAACAAGGTCAAATGTCAGATATGTTTTAAACGCCCCAATGAAACCCATCACCTGAACATTGAACTTGGGTTAAGAAAAGAAACGTAAGGTTCCTCTTCTACCCAACTCCACCAATCATCATATAACTCACGGGATGATTAGGTTGAAGCTCAGCTACCAGCGTTCACTGACTTACCTAATGCAAACTGTGTACTTTATTGTAGAAACTGGACAACCTAAAACCTACTTCAGTCTGAATCTAAGGAAAGGTTTCAGAGGCCATATTAAAATTATTGACTATACTTGGTGAATGTGCATTAAGAGATGTCATTGAATGGGTGTAGTGACACACACCTGTAATCCCAGAATTCTGATGCAGGTAGATTGCAAGTTGTTGTCTACCCAGGGCTACAAAGAGAAACCTGACGCGTGGGAGATTGATTAGCCATTTTCTTTTTCATGATGCTTTGAAAACAAATTAAATACGTGACATCAAACACATGCTTAACTGCTTAGTGTATTTCTTTTCCCTATACCTTCGTGTAAATTAGGAAAGTATGACCACAATTAGCTCTTCATTGGGAAGTAATTTTAAGGATGAAGAAATTTAGGCATTATGTAAAGACTGCACACATTTTTTTTTAGTTTGATACTCTTGGGTTTCCCTGATCTGCTTGTGCTCTAAGCACAATGTTTCAGGCACCACTAAGCTAAGGAAGATGTATTTACTCAGTTCAAATCTCTCATCAAACCCTGCATTGTCTGTTCGAAATTGGTTGAGTAGTTAATACTCAGCTTTGTTCCATAAAATATTTTATTTTAAATAGTAAATTTAAAAGTTGATAACTCTCACTGTTTTTAATGAATTTTAATAGCCATCACACTATACTTGAGACATAAAATTCAACACCTTTCCAACAACATCCAAAGTCATTTTTGAAACTTACTGCTGGGCCAGAGCTGTCCACATAAATAGGAGGAGGCATGCCTATGACCTTGCACATCCAAACAAATCTTACATTGCTTAAGCAGTTATACATTTGGGGCTTTAGCAAATCCATTTTCAGAAAGCTATCTTTAAATATTAAATCAGAGTAATTTAATCTGAATAAAATTTCAGCATTTTAAAATATAGCAGCCTTTAAAAAATAATACCCTACACATTAGCAAACAATCTTGGTCTTGTTTCCTTTATGCAGTCATAAAATGATGTATGTCAGGGCTTTAACAAACTTGCCCTTGTGGACCCATAAATGGGAGGCACCCCAGAATGCAGCCTCCATGATGGTTGTCATGTGATGCAGGGTGCTGAAAGGACTCACTGTTGTGCTCCAATTCTTTATTGAGGGCCTTAAAATTTGATTTCTAGATTTTTTTTCCTTTCTAAAGAGAACAAACAAACTATAGTTTGAGTGAATGGAAATCCCAAGTATTTTTCTCAGTGTTTGCTCAGTAACAGTCTGAGCTTTGTATAGTTGCTTTCTTCCCAGTCAAGTGTGAATCTGCAATTTCCTGGTCCCCATCTGGGGAAGGCATATGCCATTCCTATGAGGTCTCCATTTCTTCCGTGGTGTCTTCAGGGTCTGAGGTTGTCTCTTCCATCTCTCTATTCTTTTGGCGAAGCTTGCCCCTGTGTTTCCTACATTTTTCATCTCCAGTTTTCCCTCAGTTTGTGTTTTCTTTATTGATTCTATTTCCACTTGCAAGTTTTCAGCTGTCTTCTTCAAGTCATTCCACTGTTGGCTTGTGTTTTCATGGCTTTCTTTAAGGGATTGATTCATTTCCTCTGACATTCAGACATGTTCACAAAGGCTGTTTTGAAATCCTTGTCTTGTGCTTCAGCCATATTGCATTGCTCGACGTCAGTGGAGGCATACTGCCCTGACTGTTACTGATGGTGTTTTAATGCTGGCATCTAGGTTTCTGGGTTTGAGATGATTGTAATTCTAGGTATTCTTAGAGAAAACAATCACTCCCTTTTCAAGCAGCTAATAATTACCAATAGCTCTACAGCTAGGGGTGAGATGTGCCCAAGTCCCATTCATGCTGAGGTTTGGTCTGGTTTAGGCTCACACAGACTTCGTACATGCTGTTGCAATCATGTCCAGTTACTGTGTGCAGCTGCCCTGTTGTGTCCGTTCTTGCCATCACTGCTCAGCATAATGCTTGAAGTATTAGCTACAGCAAAAGATAAGTGACGGACATAAGGCAGACAGGACTGGAAAGGAAGAAGTCAAAACATCTTCATTTGTAGATGGTATGATTCTGTACAGAAAAAAAAGACCCTGAAGAATTCACCAGAAAACCCCTCTAGCTGATAAACACATTCAGCAAACATCAGCAGGGTCTGAAAGTAATGCACAGACTCAGTAGCCTTCATATATACAAACAACAGACACACTGAGAAAGAAATCCGGAATTCAGGATTCTGAAATATACTTTGAAATAAATCCAGCCAAGGGAGTGAAAGACTCGTACAAGGAAAACTTTTAAGACACTGGAAAAAGAAACTGAAGAAGAGACCACAAGATGCAAAGCCCTCCCATACTCAAGGATCAGCAGGCTTAGTCTTGGGAAAATGGCATCCTTTCCTACTCAAAGATGCAGTGCCTGCAGTTGTGAGGGGAGACTCAAGTGAGACCCACTGCTCATGCCTCCAGCAGCTCACTCTTTCACCTCTGTGCCCTGGCTTCCTCCACCAGGGAAGCAGAGATGCTAATGTTCGTACTTCCCTCTCCAGATTATCCTGGATTAAACATTCCAGGTAACTCTGGAGTGCTTAGCGCGCTTGGATTTCCTGTAGTGTTTCCTGTCTCAAAGCCTCTGTACTTGCTTTACCTTCTCTCTGGAATGTTCTTTCAGTCATTCTTTTTTTTTTTTTTTTTTTTAGTATTGACAATATTTTTTCATACAGTATGTTCTGATCATGCTCTTCCACTCCTCCAACTCCTGCCAGGCCCTCTCTGCCTCCCTACTCACTCAAATTCAAGGCCTTTCTCTCTCTTTAATAAACAAACAAAAGAAACAAAGAAAATTCCCACAAAACAGAAACCAAATATGCAAGCAAAAGACCAATAAGACAAAAAAAAAATGCCTGAACAAAGCAGTATGAAACCAAACATCTACAAAATACCATTGAGTCCACTTTGCGTCAGCACCTACCCGTGGGCACAGGGCCTACCCTTAAGTGTAGCTCACACACCCTCTGAGACTCCACTGGAGAAAACTAAGTTTTCCTTTGCTAGTGGCTATCAGTTGTAGACAGCAGCTCCTTAGTTTATGAAGAGGGCCACTTCCCACACTCAGCACCTTTCAAACATTCTTATAAGAAGTTCTCTGCAAGTGTTGCTCTTCCTAGAGTCTTTCCCTTGTCTTCACTTTCACCCTTGAATCTTCTTTGCTGTTTTTTAAGATGTAGCTTTTAGCTGCTGCTCAACCTAACATTTTACCTTCATCCCCTGTTCTCTCTCCTCTCAGGACGTACTGTCAGGGGGGTCTTTTCTGTAGGGTTGTGTCTCTAGACTCAGAGAAGTGCCTGTGATCTAGATAGAAGGCACTAAACAAATGTGATGGGTGAAGAAATTGTTACAGAGGTGTGTGTGTGTGTGTGTGTGTGTGTGTGTGTGTGTGTGTGTGTCAATGTATTTCTACAGCTCCCTGAATCCCTGAATGTTTCTGTGAAAACTCCGCAGAGCACAAAATAATCACAATTTCCCTACAACAAATTAGATGCTAGTTTGAGGGTCTGTTTGTAATGAATCAAGAGACACTAAAGCTCATAATCAACACTGAAGAGTGATTCATAACAAACCCCGCCTGTCAGTTTCTCAATGACAGTTTTGCTTCCAATAAAAATAAAGCTAGACACGTACTTAAAACAGTAAGATAAAATGGTATAATTTCAAAAGTTTTAAGAAATTTCTTCCAACAAAAACAAGGCAGTGGCCTCTATTACTGGTAGAGAATGACATTTTAAGGCTCTAGTCACTTAGTAGGGGCCCCCATATTGCAGCTGAGAAAAGAATGTCTCTTTTTAGATTTTGCACCAATCAAAAATGACTTGTCAGAGCTACTGCTTTTCTATGGAACATACTTCAGGGTAGAAGTAGACAAAGGCTCTTTAATCTACACAAGTTATGGAAAAATATGGATATCAGAAAAATGAAGGAGCTCTTAATCCACACCAGAATTGCAAAGGCTTTGATATTGTTATTTCTGGATTTTTTTTCAAATAACTAAATTGACTTTGCCTTTTGAAATTTCATTAAAATACAGATTGTCAGTACTTTCAAGATAAAAGAACAAATATGTCTTGAGTCGTTATCATGTACCAATATGCTTTGCATGGAGCAATATGCTTTGCATGGAGCAGAACAGAAAAACACTAATGCTGGAATCTTGTTTTTGAAAAGCTTTTTGAGAAAAAAAGAACCCTACCAAAATGGTGAAAGGTCAAAGCACACACTGAGTTCCTCAGTTTCTACAGAAATCCTGATGCAGGAGAGCTCGGAGTGTGAGTGGCTGTAGTCAGAGAAGGGCCCAAGGAGACAAGCCTGGGAAGCTGTGGGCAAGCACTCAAGGCACGAACGCGGTGAACTAGAAGCTAGGAGAGAATGGAACAGCCCACCCACAGGGCACAGCCCAAGCAAAGCCTAATGCGGGCAAAGGAGCTCCACCGAAAGCCAGAGCAGGCGCTTGGAACAAAGGCTTGTCCAATGGCCAGGGTGTATCGTGCCTGCTTCCTGCCATCTTACAAATATAAGGCCTTCCTCTAATTGGATTCTTACAGCTGTGTTTTCAAGCTTTCCATGATAGTGGACATGCATATTATTCAGTTGTCAGATACTTATCTTAAAAGACTACAGTATTTTGCAACAAGATAGGCCATGTTTGGTTGATATCCCTGGGAGGCCTGCCCTTTTCTAAAGGGAAAAGGATGCAGAGTGGATCTGGGGGAGAGGGGAGGTGGGGAGAAGACAGAAGGGAGGGGAAACTTCTGTCAGGCAGTAATATCTGAGAGAAGAATAAATTTTTTAAAATACATTTTTAAAGAAAAATGCAATATTTATATACTCATTTAGTAAGCAATCTTTTGGTCAAAAATTAAAGAAATTTTTCTCTCTCTTAATTCTCTCTCTCTCTCTCTCTCTCTCTCTCTCTCTCTCTCTCTCTTTCTCTCTTTCTCATACTCTATGGGGTCTCTTAAGGAAGCAGCAAAGAGCTCATGGAACCCATAAGCAAGTAACCATGACACAGATGCACCTGAGGGCAAATTACTTTAGTAAAATTCAGTGGGGAAAAAAGGGCCTATGTTAGACTTCCTTGGTCAACATTTGTTGATCAAAGAACAGTAAAAATCATCTGAGAGGTCAGCAGTAAGGACTGGTACTTGGGTTTCCATATTTTAAAAATATTTAGATAACTTCCACAGCAAATAGTACCTTTTTCCTTAAAAAAATAGGGTAACATTCACTCCGGCCATCTACAAAGGGAGAGAAGATGTGTGAAAGTGCTCTGTAAACCTAGAGAAACCATGAGCACCCTTTAAGACAGTTAGTCCCCTGCTGACATCCTTACAGGACGCTAAAGGAGAGTGTCTCAGACATACACTCAGCTGGTAACCAGGGCAGTCGAAGCTGAGTAACAGGAGTAATGATCCGGGTCTTTATTTTTACATCTCAATAGTATGTTTGATTGATGAAGTCTAATCATAAAGCAATACTACAGTTACTCCTGCTTTATTCAAGATACAATATTTTTATTAATTCTTTGAAAATTGTGTACAGTGTGATCATACTCACTTTCCTCTCCTAGACTCTTTCTTCATAATAGACTCAATAGAAGTCTGTGCCCGAAAAGCCTCTTCACCCCACTAATCATTCTTAGTAGTTGCTACCTTAGCCCACCTCAGTTACTTGCAAGTCTTGTGCAGAATTATCAGAGCTGCTTCTAATCCACTGCAATGACTGCTCTTCCCATGGCTAGTACTGAGCAGCGAGTATGAGCTTGTGCATTACTTCATTTTCTCTACCTTCTCTTTAGCTCTGTTAACTAATTTTTATTTCCGGCTTTCCAGGGTTGGAACGCGAGGAGGAAGAATAGAAAAAGCAGGCAGGAAAATGCTGGCTATTTATTTCATTGGTACAGTCTTCTAGAGAGTTCCTTCATACTTGTAGTCTCTAGCAACTTAGTAATAGGTACAGCCTCTCTCTGTTACAGCCTTCTGGCCCTTCTAGATGGATCTTTTGGGAACAACTAGAATAATTTCATGCCAGCTTTCTCTTGCACAATGCACCACAAACATGTTTGTGAGACTTTGCTCTAGTAAACTTTTAAAGTGTAGGTTTACTCAACCTAACTACCTTCTCCAGCTTTCTGCAACACCAGCCTGCCAAAGGCCCGGGAGATTTCCCACTTAGTAGGAGGCACTGGAACCCATCTTGCCCCTGACTTCAGGGCCTTACTGAGTATCTGCAGGTAGTACAACACAGCACCCTTCTCTTCTCCCCCCTCCCCTCCTCTTTTCCTCCCCTCCTGTCCCTTCCCCTTCCCTCCCCCTCTCCACCCCTCTCTTCTCCCTGTCAGTACTCTCCCCTTCCCTCTTCCTCTCTCTCTTCTCCCTCTCTCCCCCCTCTCCCTCCCTACTCTCCCCTCCCCTCTCCCTCTCCTCTTCCCTTTCCCTGTAGGAAAATGAGATAGAATTTATTAAACTCTCCCCACTCTAGTCTTTGGTTCTCCCTCTCTCTGACTGCCCTGTTTAAGGCCCTTGACACATGAAGGTTTTACTTCCAGTCTCTTGAAGGACATGTAGTTTCAAGCTTTCTGCATGTACCACAGTGTTTCTGTATCAATATCCTTGGTGTTGATGCATCATGCTCATCAACAACAAACAACAACAAAATTCTGTGTAGAACAGTATAAATAAGTAAAAATCACTAAAAGCTACAACTCTTTTAGTTCCTTCTAGTTTTCTCACTCCAACACAGGATTATTTTATCTGAGGGCAATTCAGTTAAACCACTCAGAGATGAATGATATTAACTGGTTTATAAGGAAATTAAAATATCCAGGCTTGTTTATGTGTCTTTCACATTGTAACACACATTTGTGGGACATGTTGCCTTTCTGTCACAGAAACAAAAACAAAACAAGCAAACAAAAACTAATACTAGACCAAGAAAAATTACTGAGCTGAATCAACTGATATTTGTCAGTATGCTGAGAATAAAGTCCAAGGTCCCGTGCATGCAGGCAAAGGCTATCTACTGAACTATACCAGGAGCCCCAGGAAAATGGATTTTGGGGAGACATATGCTTTAAAGACTTTTAAAAAAATCTTGGGAAATTAATAAGTTTTTCTCCCTTAACAAAGCGTACATGACACAGCACTAGCTTATCCCTATGAACCTTAGTAGTAAGCAATAACTAAATTATCCTCAACTTTTCACCCATTTGATTGCTCTTGATAATGGTGTCACCTCCCTTACCAACACTGTGTGAGCATTTTTCAGTAAGAGAATGTAGGAGGTGTATTAGTTTGGAGGAAGCCATAAGCTGACCTTTAAAAGTTTCTGTAAAATTGTTTCTGAGGGCTTATTAAATTATTGAAATGGAATACTAAATATAGGGCCTGTAGGTGTTTGAGGGACATCAAAAATCCTAAAATGTCTTTTTGAGATGGCAGTGATGCATAATGGACATGGGGGTAGATGTTGGATTCTTCTGCTGTTTACAATGTGGATTGGGAAGTCTTTCAGTTTGTGTCCAGCTCGTATATTTCACAGTGCTTCCTGAGGATGACTCAGAATTCACATGTTTGCTTATCATTTCTAATGGAGAAGTTGTAAACGTCCATGCTGAGTGGATTTTTCTCATTTAGGACCCCAGCAAATTAGTCCAGCACTAAAAAAAAAGTCATATTTTGAAACTTGCCACATGGTGGCCTACTTAGAATGAGGTAACCCATTTGAGATAAGTAAATTAGCTAGTGAATTAAATGCACGCATGTGACACTGGATGGTCATGTATGAACAGCTAATGTTCACTCAGAATCATCGGAAGTATTATCATTTAGAGTAGTTATGAATAGCTTCTGCCTAGGCAAGTCCTGAGATTTGAAGACAGTTATAATGAAAAAAAAAAATAGACTCAAATTGGAAAAATGTCAACCTCAGGCAGATATAAAATTCAAATCTTTGGTGCTTCTTAATTATTTTTGAAGGGAATTTTTGTTTTGTTTTGTTTTGTTTTGTTTTGAGACAGGGTTTCTCTGTGTGACAGTCCTGGCTGTCCTGGAACTCACTTTGTAGACCAGGCCTGCCTCTGCCTCCCAAGTGCTGGGATTAAAGGTGGTGCCACCACTCCTCTGCTGAAGGGAAAATGTTTTAAGAGGAAGGGACAAATTGAACATCAGAACAACAATACAGTATATAGTAATATTTTTAAGGCCATAATAAAAATCTACTGACATCTGCTGTCAATCTTACCTGGTCCTCCAGCATCTCATGCTCCAATGCAGGGTGACTCTGGGTGCCCTTCCTTAGACCTCACAGGCAGTAAACTAAGAACACGACCACTTGTATCAGTAAGGGAACACATGAGGACAATAGGGTCTTTAGGTTTGAGGAATAAAGTAGTATGATGCTTTTTTCTGAATTTTTTAAAGCTATTCCCTGTCTATCTTGCCATCTCAGGGCTACTATTAATTTGTTGGTGATAATAGCACATTGGAAGAAATAAAAGTAACACTGGTCTATTAATCAAGCCTGGCTTTTTCTGCAAAGACATCTGTGGTCTGGCTCATCATCTGGTCAGGGATCTCAAGTCTCAATTTGGTTTCTAAATAGGAGACTTGTTTCTTTCTGACCTCTCTCATAAAATGAGCTATTCCTAGCACTTCATAGTGACCTTATTTGATTTTGTTTCTGTCATAGCATTATCAATCATCAATACAGTGTATATTTATTTGTAAACATTGTTGTACTATCATTCAAGTATGCGTGCCAGTGTCTAGCTGCAGTCCCAGAGGAGGGTTCATTTGCCACACTTGTTCTAATACCATGCGTCAGTACGAGGATAAATTAAAGAGACTTGAGAAAAGTGGTCTCATAGAATGTGGGTTCCGGGGACATGCACTGTGAATGGGTAAGATTTCACTGTTCTTGCACACAGCTTCTATCAGTCTCTGGCTTTCACTTGGTGTTCAATTGCTGCAAGCCACAGGAAAACGCAATGGAATTCAGCTACTATCACAAAAGCTACTATTTGGAAAAGTCAAGGACTTTTCTGAAAGTCAAGCCATGGCTTAAGGAGTCTTGGTGATATTTTAGCATATATATAATATATATATAATATATATATTATATATATATATGATATATCCTAAAATGATTTTCTTGTGTGCTTCCAAGAACTCCTAACAGTGTATTTATCTAAAATGCCTATCAAGCATCAAGGCCAAATGAAACAACACCTGTCTTCTAGGTCAGGCAAATAGCTTTATTTCTTGTGCAATTTAGGGTGAGACCCTCCTTTCTTATATGACCTTACTAATAAACCCCTAACTTCTTACCTAACCACTTCTAGGAATGTAGACTGAGCACATAGATCCCCTTTTTGATATGCTAACCAGTCATTAGCACTCAGTTGACCCCCTCCTTTACCACTCCCATTTTCGGTTGTAAAAGAAAGCCTGATGGTCACTGCCTGAGGAAAATTCTTGCCTACTTTTATGAGTCCATAAGAATTCAAACATGGTAACCTTGCTTTACCAGAAGATTACTATGGCTCGGGTTTATAACTGGATTCCTGGGAGACTTGGAAAGAACTGAGAGAGTTGGAGAACTGAGAGGAGAAGGAGGATTTTGACTGGACAACTTGAGGACGAGACAGAGAAAAGAGAACAGAAGAACTAGATGGGTAAGAACTGGAGAGGAACGAACTATATGGAGAAGAACTAGATTAGAGGGCTAGAAGAGAGACTAGAGGAACAAGATGGAAGAGGAGGAAGAGCCATATGGGGAAGAACAAGATGGGAATGAAGGAGATGAGAGAGGAGCTGAGATGGGAAAGAACTAGATGGATGAGAACCTAGATGGAGCAGAACTAAGATGAGAGAATTAACATAGAACTTAAAGGAAACAGCAGATAAAGGTAGAGAGAAATCAGGCAAGAAAGGAGCTAGGCACGAGAGCAGAATAGAAGCTGTGTAGAGAGAGAACTGATTCAGAATAATAAAATGTATAGACTAGAAGTTTTGTGTACATAGATTAATTTCCTATCATCAAAGATTAATTATCAGCTGGTTGTAGATTCTTCCTGGACCCTAGATCCCTGTAGTTACCGTTATTCAATAAATGATCTTTAATTAAAGAATGTAGATAATAATTTTGCTTTGTGTATTTATCATAAGAATGGATTAAATTAAAGATTTTAAGCAAAAGTACCTATCACAATAATTCACATAACTTATAGAATGCAACATCCTGAACAACTCCATTTAGCACCAACTTAAAAACTGAGTGTTTGAACTTCAGGCCTTGCTTAAGAACATGCTGGCTACTTGCATGTGTTAATATATATGATTTTTGAAAACTGTGTCCAATATCTTTATTTTTTTCTTACAGCAAATGAATTTTATGCAATGAATCTTACAAATTAGCAAGTGATCTTATCAGTGGTTCATGAAAGTATTCATACAAAGATGGAAAGCTGTTCTAAAACACAAATATAATCACACATGAGTGCATGTGCACACACACACACACACACACACACGATTGTTTTTATTTTCTTTTATGTTTTGGTTTGTTTTTGTGGAGACACAGTCTTGCTCTTTTGTGCAGGTTAGCCTGCACAAAAGTATCTGGTTCAATCAGTCTTCCTGCTTCAGCTAGCTGAATAGCTAGGACTAAATAACCTAAACATCTTAACTAACAGTAGGCTGCAGACTGCTAGTAACTTCATTTGTCTTGATACTATTCATTTGATAATAATTATTCCCAAAGTACAGAACAATTTACCAGTTTTCCTTTCTCTTTTCTTTTGGAGCTTTAAGCAAGTGCAAATGTTAATGTCAGTTGGTTGGCATTGGAAAGGTTACTTTAAAGAATAAAACATTGAATTGTGCATATGTCATAGCCTATATAGCTACTATATGGGTTTTTTTTTTACAATTTCTCCTAAAAAGAGAACACAGTGGACAATATAATCCCCCAAACTGTGTCACAGTGGCATTTACTGAATGAGTTGTGGTGTTTTGTGTTATCTTTTGTTGATAGTGTGGTGGTTTGAAAGAAAATGGCCCCCAACAGGAGTGGCACTATGAGGAGGTATGGTGTGGCCTTATTGGAGTAGGTATGGTCTTGGAGGAAGTGTATCACATTGGAGGTGGGCTTTAAGGTCTCATGTATGCTAAAGCCATGCCCAGTACACAGATCACTTCCTGTTGCCTGCATAAGGTATAGAACTATCTGCCTGCATGCCACCATGTCCCACTATGATGATAATAGACTAAACCTCTGAACTGGAAGCCACCCCAATTAAATGTTTTCCTTTATGAGAGTTGCTGTGATCATGGTGTCTCTTCACAGCAATGGAAACTCTAACTAAGACAGATACCATTGAAAAATAAGTATCATTTTTCTTTACAACATAATTGCATGGCAGTGGGTACATTCTATGTGTTGTCAAGAAAGTCTAGCATTAAGATCTAGGGATTTAACTGTGTCTTGTTAAAGAATTTATGTCAAACTCTAGTTGTAGTTGAAAAATAGTCTCTATTTTAAAAGAATAGACAAATACTTGAAGTCTTTATTGCACCCCACCCACCCAAACTCTTGTGTCATTGGTGTTGTTCAGTGTGATCCTTTTGTGAAGTGTTGATGCTTTCTTAGGTTGGTAAGTTTGATTCATTAGAGGTTAATAAAGGGAAGCAGAGGTGAGGGGCAGTGAGCTGGTTTCCTTCTGTGCATCCTGAGCTCTTCCACTCAGTTTTGATCTACGTTTTGTATCTTGTCTTTTCATCATTGGGTTGAAGGGTCCTGGAAGAAAATGTTGGCTCAGTAACTGCTTCCTTCCTGATAGAACTGTGATCACAAAACTGTCTGGGCTCGTTTGAAATCCTCATGGAGTAGCTCTCGGGCTTTCCTCCAGGGTTATCTTTCTTATCCACACTACACTGGGGATGATACAAAGCGATGTGCCTTTCTCTCTAGGCTCTCTTTCTAAAATTAGTAAACTATACAGTCCTTGGATCTTTTGACCAATCTTGCATATATTTTAATTCTGTGTGTTTATTAGTTTTGGCCCCTGCCTCCAACCTCAGTACACACATACACAAATCTTTGGCCTTGAAAGTTTTATGGTCCCAGAGGAACAAAGATTAATCATAATTATATTATCTTCCTGAAAAATCTTAAGCCCTGCTTCCCTTTTAAAGTATGCACCACAGATGATTCCTGAACCAACAGGAAATAAAGTTGAATATTTTTTTTGACCATTATGCTTCCTTTGTCATTGTCTGGGAAACAGAACACAGTGCTCCCAAGTCTGTTCAACCCATTTTCATAGAGGCTGGTAAAGGAGCAGGTGTTCTCAATCCTATTTCATTTTTACTTGACAAATTTTGATTTTACCATCTACTTTCTCTATACACAGTAGGCCCCTCATTCCTTTGGTCATTCCTATGGTACTTCAGGTAGCTTTATTACCATACTTAACACACTGCATACAAGTGCTGATCTTTCCTAGGCCATGAAGCCTGTCTTACCCAACTCTATACACATAGAAAATAGCAGTTAGCATGCTTATAAATGTTGTTTACTGAGTGAATAAACAGCTAAATAGTAACCACATGTCAGAACTCCATGTTACACAAGTAGGAGATTAAGAACCTTGCCCATTATGTTTCACAGGAATCACAGTTCTCTCACACTGGGAAATGGAGGAGTGGATCTGGGGGAGAGGGGACTAAGGGGGCCGGGAGGAGTGGAGGCAGGAGAAACTGTGATCAGGATGTAATGTATGAGAGAAGAATAAATAAAAAGAAAATGGAAAAATTATTTAACTTATTAATAACCGTTTTTAAAAAGAGAAGAGAAAGGCGTTGCATGTTGTGTTGAGGGAGGGACTGCTGAGGTGAGCAGATGGAGATGAATGTAAGATGCATTTGGTGTTTTTGCACCCCACTTCTGGTTCTATCTTAGTTCCTTTTTCTTTGCTTCATTTCCCTCATTTTAAATTCACTGTATATATTGGACTTATATCTTTATAAACATCCTGAGAAGTTACAAGTTTATCTAAGGAATAAAGGAACCTAAGGAAGAATCAGGACCTCTTTGCTGAAGAGGAAAGTGGGGGAGGAAAATACCACAAAGGTGCCATTGCTGTTGCTCAGATACTGACACAACATGAAAGGCAAGAATCTTTGTCTGATTGAGCTGCTAAGGCAAAATATAGAGTGGATTGCTTAAGCAAGAAACATACTTTTAGAGGCTAGGAATTTCAAAACCAAAGCATCCAAAGACTAGATGTCTAGTAAGGGCCCCCTGTGAGGTCTCTACAGCAGTGGTTCTCAGCCTTCCTGATGCTGTGACACCTTAATATAGTTCCTCATGTTGTAGTGACCTCCAGCCATACAGTGATTTTCGTTGCTATTTCATAACTGTAATTTTGCTGCTGTTCTGAATGGTTATGTTAAACACCTGTGTTTTCCAATGGCCTTATGTGACCCCTGTGAAAGGGTTGCTGGTCCCCCAAAGGGGTTGAGAGCAACTGCTCTAGACAGCTGTTTTATCACTATAATATGGTAAAGAGAGAAAAGCAGCTCCCTGAGGTTGCTTCTGTAGAAATACTTTATTCACGAGTGTTGTGCCCTACTGACTCGTAAAGGCCTACCTTCAGTTACCTTTGCCTTGTTGGAAGGGTTGAAATTTCATGTGCTTCCCTACACTGTAACTGAGCAGCCCAAACAAACACACCTGACCTGGGCAGTGGTGGAGCACGCCTTTAATCCCAGCACTCAAGAGGCAGAAGCAGGCAGATCTATGAGTTTAAGGCCAGCCTGGTCTACAGAGACAGTTCCAGGACATCAAAGGCTACATAGAAAAACACTGCCTCAAAAAAAAAAAAAAAGCGAACTTGTAAAAACTGCAATGAACATACCTGACCAATTAAATAAACAATAGCCAAATACCAAACATCATTCAATGAAAACTAAAAAGAGGTCATGAATTTGGAAGAAAGGTAAGAGTGGTATATTGGACGGTGTGGTGGTTTCAAGGTATAGCCCCATAGACTCATGTGTTTGAAGGCTTGGCCCGTAAAGAGTGGCGCTATCAGGAGGTGTGGCCTTGCTGGAGGAGGTGTGGCCTTGCTGGAGGAGGTGTGTCATTGCGGAGGTGGGCTTTGAGGTCTCCTATTTTCAAACTAAACCCAGTGTCACTGTTCACTTCCTGTTGCCTGTGGATCAAGATGTAGAACTCTTGGCTCCTCCAGCACCATGACTGCCTGCATGCCACCATATTTCCTGCCATGAGGACAGTAGACTAAACCTCTGAAACTATAAGCCAGCTCAAATTAAATATTTTCCTTTATAAGAGTTAACATAGTCAAGGTGTCTCTTCATAACAATAGAAACCCTAGCTAAGACAGAGGGTTTAGAAGGAGGAAAGGGAAGGAAAAGTGGTATAATTACATTATAATCCCCAAAACAAAAGAAATAATAAAAGTTGATCAACATTTCACCTTAGGAATTAATATCGGCAGTTTTGGAGGACAGTGGTAGAATCAAGCAGAGATTTAAATACACATTTAAAATTTTTATTTTCAAATGACACATAGAGCTCACGTTTAAGACATTGCTAACTCTCCAAGACACATGTGGCCTATCCTAAGAAATGGTGCTGGGTGCCGGGTGCCAGATCAGAGGTAGTGATGACTGTGCCAGATCAGAGGTAGTGATGACTGGGAGCGTCTAGCAAACCTGCCGGTTAAAAACACAATATTAAGTAAATATTTGAATGCCCTATGCAAGGGAATGTGAATGCAGTTGTGTTATGATTTCTGGATGTGAGCAGACGTGACAGTGTTTCAGCAAATCTCACGTGAAGTTTAATGTCTATCTTGTCTCTTCCATGTGTTAGGTACTGTGATCAACACTTTGCTTTGTGTATGTTTATTTCATGTTTATGCAGTCATTCTTCATTCAACATATGACAGTGTGCTGAAGCTTTAGGTGACGCTTCAGTTCTTTGAGAATTGCCTATAACTTGTTTTGATCACATCCCCTCCCTTCCCTCAGTGACTCCCAGATCCATAGTTTCCCTTCCCATCCAACTTTGTGTCTTTTTCTTTCTTTCTTTTTTGCCCCATCAAGGCGAATTTGTGCTTTCCAAATATTCTTGAAGTGTGGCGTTCCACAGGAGCATGGTTGACTTCCCAGAGGCTACATTCTTAGAGAACACTGACCCTTCCTCTCCCAGCAGCCAACACTGGCCAATAGCTCCGTGAATAGGGCCGTAACTTCATGCCCATCTTTGCTCTCCATGCTAGGGTTTGGTCTGCCTTGGGCTTGCACAGGTCTAGTGATGCCATGTCACCCTATGTGAAATCCTGTGTCCAGCTGCTCTACTGTGTCCAGAAGACACTGCTACCTTGTAATCATCCACTGCTTCTGGCTCTCACAATCTTTCTACCATCTCTGATTGCTTCATGTTCCTTTCAACAAACTTAGGGAAAAACAAGTTCACATGACCCAGACAAAGTTCAGAGGCTCAGAAAGGTAGATTACATGGCTACTAAACAGTAGACAGGGTCTAAAGGCAGGCCTGTCTGCATCACAGGTCACATTCGTAAGGCTACTTTCTTTCTAACTATTGTTTTGTGAAATCATCGTGTTCTTCTGTCTTTGATTCAGGATGCCTAGGACAGTGTGGGTTGGGATGTATTTCTAACCATATGCAAAAGCAGTTAGGTTACCCTGTGTAAAGGAGAGGAGGCATTAGAATCTTCAATCAATAATGGATAGAGCCAGAGGACATCAGTTTTCCAGGCCCTTAGCCACACATATCCAGGCAGTGAGTCAGGAAGGGCCACCCTGACACTGGCAAAGATTTTATAATTAAAAGTGCATGGCATCCTCCCAAATGGCATATGTGTAAGATTAAGGAGGTGGCCTCAAGTGAGAACTTCAGCAAATACCACTGAATTAATATTGCATCATGATGCATTTTGTAAGGAGAAGAAAGTAAGGAAGTCCACGAAGAAGCAGGCTTTAGTTTTAAAGTAGACTTTCACCATGTGAACTTTGATCATATGTTCATGAGGTCGCTTAGAAATCATGCTACTCTGATGTTCCAATTTCATTTCACTGCCCTCAAATCCTGTGGTTAAAACTGCAAGGACTTGGAAATAACAGGAATATCCTGTTGACAAAAACAAATTCCGTATGATAAAATATTGTTTGAGCAAGGCCAGTGTGGGGGGAAGCATAAGTGAGATGGGGTTGATGGGTGGGAGAGTGTCTGTTTGGAATCAGTGTTCCTTCTGTGCCCCTTCATCATATCTCTAACCAAATGAAATGCATGGCTTCATGTGAGTTTTCTATTTTGCAAATATGTAATGTGTCAGTAAAAACTGCTTCATGGGAGAAGTAAACATGGTCTGCGTGAGGTCATTAATACTGAGGATTAACCTCGGAGGCATTCCATGTTGAGTGTTTTAGTGTATGATTTATTACATCTGATAGCCCTTGAGAATTCACATTCCAAGTAAAATAAAGCATGTGGAGCACTTTCTTTAAAAGGGTTTTAGATTATCAGTAGAATGTGGCTCCTTTTCCTGCTTTCACCGTGGAGTCTGACTTGTTCCCCAGAACCCCAAGACAGCTCTGGCCTGGGAGTTTAGAAGGCAGGGACCAGGCAGGCTTCGGTGAACCTTATGTCTTTTGTTTGTTTATTTGTTTGTTTGTTTGTTTTTGAAATTGTTACTTAATTACATTTCTTCCTTACCTTCCCCTCCTCTAAACCTTTCCTGTAAACCTCCAGGCTCTCCTTCAAATTCATGGACTCCTTTTCACAGGCTGTTATTGCACACATGTATGTATTGGTAGAGACCTATATATTGCTAATATACCCTATGCAGTCAGTGTAGTGTTGCTTGTGTGCATGTTTTCAGGGCTGACCATCGGGCACTGGACAGCCAGTTGGTGGGCCCCGCCCCGGGATGGACACCCCTCCCATTCCCAGCTCCATGAAGTTGCGTGAGGTTCTTTGTGTAGGGTTGAGGCCTCCGGAGCCTTTCCCCTCCAGTTTGGCTTGCTCCTCAGTGTCATCCTTATTCATCTCATGCTGGGGTGGAAATGTTGGCAAACGTTTCGCAGCTATAGCTTCTACTGTTAGAAGGAGATGCAAACTCATCTCCGAGTCCCTGGTCCTCTGGCTCTTACAATCTTTCTGGCTCCTCTTCAAAAATGTTTGCTGAGCCTTAGGTGTGGGAGTGTTTTGTATTTATAGCCATTGGGACTGGGCTCCACAAGTCTGTGTTTTGATTGGTTGTTGTTTTCTGCAGTGGTCTCCACTGCGTAGGGAATTTTCCTTGATGAGGGGTGAAGACTGCACTCATCAGTGGGTATATTTGTTACTCATGAGCAAAAGTGAAGCCAGTTCTAAGATGTGATTATTTTCTTTCCTGAAAGAAGGACACACCGTATTGTTCTGAGTGTGGAGCTCAGGGCCACAGGAGTATCTGGTGCTGGCTTGCTGGCAGGCAGTTCTGAGAAACATCCAAAAGTAACCCCTCAAAGGGCACTCTTCGGGAAACCAGCCCCTCTCTCAAGCACCTTTTTGTCCTGTTTGGAGGCTTTGGACTCGAGGGTTGCAGGATGGGAAGGGGATGGGGGCATGGCAGCCATCGGCTCAACTCGCTAGAAAAGCCGGTGGACTGAGAGCTGAGCCTACCACTGCTGACGTTCCTGGGCCAGACAGTGTAGTCAGTGTTGGTGTGACCAGAGTGTGCTGGTGTGATCAGGGTGTGCTGGTGTGATCAGAGTGTGCTGGTGTGATCAGGGTGTGCTGGTGTGACCAGGGTGTGCTGGTGTGGTCAGGGTGTGCTGGTGTGACCAGAGTGTGCTGGTGTGATCAGGGTGTGCTGGTGTGATCAGGGTGTGCTGGTGTGATCAGGGTGTGCTGGTGTGACCAGGGTGTGCTGGTGTGGTCAGGGTGTGCTGGTGTGACCAGAGTGTGCTGGTGTGATCAGGATGTGCTGGTGTGATCAGGGTGTGCTGTTGTGATCAGGGTGTGCTGGTGTGATCAGGGTGTGCTGGTGTGGTCAGGGTGTGCTGGTGTGACCAGGGTGTGCTGGTGTGGTCAGGGTGTGCTGGTGTGACCAGAGTGTGCTGGTGTGATCAGGGTGTGCTGGTGTGGTCAGGGTGTGCTGGTGTGACCAGAATGTGCTGGTGTGGTCAGGGTGTGCTGGTGTGACCAGAGTGTGCTGGTGTGATCAGGGTGTGCTGGTGTGACCAGGGTGTGCTGGTGTGACCAGGGTGTGCTGGTGTGATCAGGGTGTGCTGGTGTGATCAGGGTGTGCTGGTGTGGTCAGGGTGTGCTGGTGTGACCAGGGTGTGCTGGTGTGATCAGGGTGTGCTGGTGTGATCAGGGTGTGTTGGTGTGGTCAGGGTGTGTTGGCCTTGCTTCTTTCAGCGTTCCATAACTGCCCTCACTTTTCACGTTAGAAGCAGGTTTCAAAGTGGCTTTTCTAGAAACCCATGAGTCATATGGAAAGCAGCAAAGGAAGATCTTCCCCCTCCCCTGCTGCAGAGGTGCTCTGGACACAGGCAGATGAGTCGCTCCTGTGGAGCATCTGATGATGGCTGGATCTGAGGAATTCACGACTGGAAGCATGAAGCTGTGAAGGGTGTCGGACACTGCTTTCAGGAAGTCTACCTTGATCAGCTCAAAGACTGTTTTTCTGGCAAATTCGTAGATTTCCACTTTCCTTAACACACAAGCAAATGTGAGAGAGATTTACATTCCCTTAGATGATGATGAATATCTTTTCAATAATGCTTAATTCTAGTCCATAAATAAGGACATTTCCTCTCAGAGGTGGTAATACAGACCATATTTATATTTTATAGAGGGCCTCTGGTGTTGATTCAGTCGGTCTCTGAATCACTCATTTGGTTCCGACTACATGTCTATCAGGTAGATGATGCTATTCATTTTATATTTTGGGAAACTGAGACATGAAAAAGTACCAGCCCAAATCATAGAGTTGATAGGAGGTCCAAGATTATTCCAAAGAGTCTGACTCCAAAGCCTTTGTATTGAAATTATCTTCCTGTAAGCAGAAATATCTCAGTCAGCCAGTGGATTAGTTTCCTTTGTGGTACTGTAACCAGACACCTACAGAAATCATTTTTCTGAAGAAAAGTTTTGTTTGGGGCCATGGCTGGTCCCTGAGAGTCCCAGCCCACAACTGCTAATAAGGCAATGCAGAATGGCTTGGTGCATGGTGCCAGAAAGAATGGAGCAGAAGAACATGGTGGACCATCCTCACCTACCCACAACCCAGCCAAGAACACTGGCCAGATCCAGAAGCACCTGTAACCATTACCACTGGCCCTGGTGACCTGTTTTCATCATCCAAGTCCCCAGACAGCACTACCAGCTGGTGATCAAGTGTTCAAACACATCAGCGGGTGTGGGACATTTTAGACTTACACCAACAATGAGTAAGTAAATATTTCTGCCCATTCCAGGCTGCACCCTCAGCAGCAAGATCATTTCCTTTCTATAGATAGAGAGAAAGGAAATTGCTTGGTGTCTGTCTTGTTATATAGTATCTAATTAAAGTTGTGCACCTTGGGACTTTTAAGTGTTACTTCAGTATCTGTGTGATTCAGTCTCTTTGGTATCCCGGCCCCAGGGAACACACACTGTGTTGCTTCTCAACACTAGGCTTTTCCCAGAAAGTGGATCAAACCTCAGCCTCCATCTTCTTTACTTTCAGTTTCACTTTTGCTTTCTGAAATTAATACATGACATCTACTCAGATATCCCCTAAGTGTTCTGATACACATTTTAACCTATTTGTCATTCATTAGATATTCCTCAAATGTTGGAAGGGTATCATCGCAATTCATAGTACTCTCTTACTTTTAGAATGTATTTTTTGATCCAAGATCAAAAGGTCTAGTTGACGGTTCTGGGAAAGCTGTTTATCTACACATCGAAGAATGAACCCAATCCCTGATCTCTCATGAGTGAGGAAAATCAACTCAAACTGCAATAAGTCTTCAGTAAAAACCCAAAACTCTGAAACCGCTTCGGGAAAAGCCAAAGAGCCCCCACACAGGAAAGGAGAGCACAGTGAAGAGACACCCCACTACATGGAAGAAAACAATTCAGTTATTCATCTTGCAGGGATTAATAGCCAACATATGTGATGACTTAGCCAATAGCCAAAAGTCATCATCTAGTTTTAAAATTATATTTGTAAAAACTTGAATAGGCATGTCTAAAAGAAGACATAAAAACATTGTGCAAAGGGTCAGTGTGTGTTTGAGAAGCTATCCAACATCAGTAATCATCATGAAAAAATCAGAACCATGATGACGTATCAGCTGGCACCATTTAACAACTGTTAAAAAAAAGTACAAGAAACAATAAATATTGGTAACACGTGGACAAGAAGAAAATCCTATACACTATTGAAGCATGAATGCTATTTGATCTTAATAATGAAAACCCAGAGTCAGATATCAGGGTGAAAGCTGAAAGATCAGAGAAGCAGAGCAGCAGCCACTAGAAAGACTTCTTACCTCTAGGAATCCTCAGACTGAAGGAGGGCTGAACTCTGTCTCCTCCCACCTTATATTCCTCTCTCTGCCCAGCCATATCACCTCCTATTTCCACCTCTCTAGTGCTGGGATTAAAGGCATGAGATCCCAAGGGCTAGGATCAAAGGTGTGTGCCACCACTGCCTGTCTATTTAAGACTGGATCAATCTTGTGTAGCCCAGAGTAGGCTTGAACTCACAGAGATCCATCTGCCTCTGCCTCCTAATGCTGGGATTAAAGGTGTGTACCTCCACTGCCTGTCCTCTATGGCTAACTAGTGGCTTAGCTCCATACTCTGATCTTTAGGCAAGCTTTATTTGTTAGAGCACAAACAAAATATCAGCACACACTACTGGCAGTGGAGTCAACAGTATAGCAATTATAGAAAACAATATGGAGGTTTCTCAAAACCTAAAACTAGAATGCCATATGATGTGGCCGTCTCACTACTCACTATATATTCCAAGAAAATGAATTAGTATAGCAAAAAAACAGCTTCACCCTCACAGTTTTTGTATCACTATTCACAGTAGCTAATTTTTAGAATCAACCTAAATGTTCAACAGTACATGAGTAGATAAAGAAAGCAGAGTACTATTGCATTTACTTAAAGGGATAAAATCCTGTCATTTGCAACAGTGTGGATGGATATGAACACTGTATTAAAAAAAACTTAAGCAACAACTATAACAACAAATAGCATACAACATCCTCATGTGGGAAGTCTAAAGAGTAGAATCCCAGGTACCAGAGACAGGGAGGGAAGAGTACAGGAAAGGTAAGTGTGGCTTGTCAGTAGATGTAGACTTATAAGCTCATAGAAGGGGAAGATTATGGTGTTCTATGGTACTGTATAGCAAATATAAAACACCAATGTGTTAGGTATTTCTAAAGAGTCAGACGAGAATTTTGAGTGCCTTCCATGAAGAAATGATAAGTGTATACAGTAAGTAGCTTTTTGTTGTGCTTAAGAAATACTGGAGTAGGCTACTTAAGAAGAATTTACTTGACAATTACTTCTGCAGGTTCAGTGTCCTCACAGCATAGTAAGGACTCTGTGTTAAGGACCATGGCAGAGAGCATCAGTGGGGATGCAGGCAGGAAACAGAGAGAACTGGGTGAGAGGGACTTGCTCCTCTTATTCTCAACCCAGAACTCAAAAGGTCACATAGTAACTAGTTCATATCCCCAGTGATCTGTGGGACTCCCCATACCTCTTACAACCACAACCCTGAAAACCAAAGCTCAATCACAGCTAACCTTCGGGAGACATTCAAACTGTACAGAAGCAAGGTTTGGGTAATGGGCATGGAAATCACTCACTTGTTCCTTGCACAGTACATATCATTATTTTGTTACAAAAGCCAGAGAGCTTTTAAAACCCATAATATCAAGTTTGAAGTAAATTACAATGGAGCTGACTAATACAGTTGAGACTTAACTGTCTCATTTCACCCTTAAAATGGGTAAGTACATGCTCAATCCTTTGTGGAGTGCAGTGTAAATAAGTCAGAGGAATTCAGAGGGCTAATCTCACAAATATTGTAATATGCTTCCTAGTCAATAAAACGTACCAATCAATTAATACATGTAGAATTAATTAATAATGTAAAATTATCCTTCTACAAAAGGACTCCTCCCCTCTGAGAAGTCAACACGTTCACTCTGGGTTGTTTGCTCCTCAAACATACACATCAGTGAGTGACACACAGTGACTCTCTTGGAAGTTCAGATCCACATACACTTCTTTCTCAGTTTTACAGGCACTCTAAATAAAGTATTTACAAGTGGATCTTACAGTGTATTTGATAAAAATGACTCCAAAACCTACAAACTTTTGATTAGAAAAAGGAAATAACATTTTTGCTAATGTGTCGCATGGATCTGTTTCTTCTAAGCCGTCCTTAATGAGTTCATTGAAATCCCAGGTTTAAAGTCAGAGAACAAAAACCAGACCAGTAGAAAATGGATTTAAAAATGTTGAACTCTAAAAGTCTTTGCATTTGTAACATTAGCCTGAGATTGGAAACTACTAGACCATGCCCATGCACAGTGTACTTACCTCACACAAAGCTGGGTGAATGTCATGTGTAGAGGCTTGTGATCCACAGAGACTTCCTGAGAAATTAGATGAGGTGGAGAGGAGCATGTGATGGATAGATGGATGGATGGATGGATGGATGGATGAATGGATGGATGGATGGAAGGTAAATAATAGAGATAGTTAGACATTTTTAACATTAATGTCCTATTTCCACAGCCTTCTCTGTAAATCATTTTCACAAAGTTATGAAGACCTACCATTTTGCCATCATCAGGTTCAAGAAAGTACTATGGGTATTCAGGAGCTTGGTAAGAAGAGGTAACAGCAGGGCACCATTGAATGCTCTAGGACAATGACATTATCCAGTGCCAAATTGTTTTGTTTTATGAGAGAACATAGAGCATTAGTACATGCAAAAAAATAAATAAATAAGAAGTCAGCTTGACCCTTTCCCTGATGAAATTCTCAAGGGGCCTGATTCACTGGAATCTACCTGGGGCAATGTTGGCAAGCTCTGTCCAATGGATTTGCGCAATGTCATCCCATTTAGGGTCAGTTTGCTCAAATCTGAGTGCCTTGGGAAGCCTTTTAGAGCATCATGGTTTTCAGAGTGCTTTTTATTAACTACTTTTAACCTGTTAATGCTTCAAGTCTGTCACCCATCTGTGGAACTATCTGCACTTACGTTTTACTTTGTACTGAGACTGATGTGGGCAATTCTGTTACATACATCCATATCTTTCTTTCTTTGATTTTCCAAATACTGCAAACATGAGTACATGTTACACATGTAAAAATGAGTTCGGGTCTTGCCCTTTGGACTAATGGCTTGTTTCTGGGATGGCCATTAATGTAGTTAGCAACAGTAGCCACAGAACAAAAGCAGGCAGGGTGCTAATGTGCCTCTGTATCTTCAAGATTGTTGTATTTCATTTGCTTACTTATATTTAATGTTGTTTTGAGTGAGAGTTTCACTATAGTCTGAGCAAACCTCACACTCACAGGCCTTCTTCCTAAGACTTCCAACTGCTGGAAATAAAGGCACATGCACCCCCTCTCCTTCTAGGAAGAGCAATATCTTTTAAAGAAACATTGTATGAGCTTGGTATGGAGGCTGTTGTCTAAATCCTTGTATAGAGGTTGGAGCAGGGGTTTGCTGTAAGTTCAAGAGAGGTCTGAGCTACAGAGTGAGACCCTCTCTCAAAAACCAACAACAAAATTGTGTAATCTCCCACCGAGCCCCCTCGTGATGTGTGGACCCCATGGCCTCAAGTTCCTGAATCCTGTGGAGCTGCATCTGCCACACTGTGCGTCTGTGACTCCTGACAGTTGGTCTTTTGCTCTAAAATTATCTGACTCCTTGTCGGGTGACCCTAAAACCTGGAAAAACAAGTGCCGTCCTGGAGATCCAAATCACCTTGTTGGAGCCAACTGTGTTTCTGTCCTGATTGAACACTTTTAGTTCTTAGAGTGTAGGAACCGGACTAAGCAATGTGAAAACATGGACTAAACTTACTAAATCTAAATGGAACCATGAGACTGAGTATTATATTTTCTTAGAATTTATACTGCAATTATTAGTATTAAGCATTTGTTGGAACTGATGAAGGTTAGTGAGCATGCCCCTGAACCATGGTCAGAAACATGCTACAAGCTACATGTCATTGAGTGAAGAACTGTCTGGTGTCGACTGGCAGACTCTTTCCTGTTCTTTTCATTGTCTCTTCAATCCTCACGCCTCTACCCAGCTACCCGGCTGACTGTCGGCAGGCTCCGACATTCTCCCTCTTTCCCTCTTTATTGCTTACTCACTGGATATGTTTTAAGGATTGTCATTGTATTACATATAAAATCCCACCAAAGTGAGTTAAATTGTGGAAAGAGGGGAGTAGTTAGAGAATTGTAACTTAGGCATTCATATGATGTTCTAAAAAAGGAAAAAAATCTAACATCCTGGAGTTGACCCCTGGGATCAGGGCTGCCTTCTGTCTCTCAAATGCGTTCCTCAGTTCTGGGTTATTACAAGCATCTGTACTCCCTCCACTTGCATTATCTCCCCCGATTTTCTTTTCCCAAGATTTTTCTGTATATCAGTTGTATATTTAATCCAATACAATCATGTTCATTATTTTACAGTAGCTTTAGTGTTTACCAATCATGTGCAGTTTTTCCAAGAGCCAAAGTTTGATTGGCTCAGCCTGTTTTTATAGTAGAGTCCAATGACGTCTCCAAGGCAAGGTAGACGAATGGCCGTCTTTGGGTCAGGTATTTGTTTCAGAGCTGACCATCAGTGCATGGGCGTGTAGAGAGAGGCATGAAGCAGAGAGATCACTCTTCCCAGAAACGATGAGCTGTGTAGGGAAGGGTGAGTGTGTCTATTGTACTCACACACGGGGAGAAACACCCTTCGGAAGCTGTGAAGCTGTGAAGCTGTGGGAAAGATGAGTGCTGCCTTCTTGTGTATGCGCCAGGCCCCAGCACCACTTCGCCTCAAAGCCCGCCACTCTGCGTCTTTCATATGCTCGCCAGTTTAACGGGAGCTTTCCTCTTCCTTCAGTCAGAATGCTCAGCCTGCAGTTTTCAGCCTTTTTGGTCTCTGCTTCTCTTCCTGCTGCTTTTCTTCTTGGTTCTTGAGGCTGTTGGAAGTACCGTGAGCTCTGGGACCCCCAGACTTACACAGTCCCTTGACTGCTATGTCAAAAGGAGGAAATGATTAATTTATTGACTGGAATTGACTACTTCATGTCCCAAGAGCGTACTAGCAAAATGCTCCTCAAGCTTTTATTTTACATCTACATCCACATCGATCTCTATGTGTATGAAAAGAGAGAGGAGACGTACCTGGGGACCCTGGGGAAAACTGGAGCTAACGCAGAGCTCTGTGGGGGCCAAGTATTGGCATGTTTCACGAGTTTCCAGTTGGTGCTGATACTGCTGGTGGAAGAGACTAGGTTCAGAAGCACTGAGCATCTGCTGTGCTCATGGTCCCTTGATGGACCATACATTAGCCAGCTTTATAGGCCCCTCCTTTGCCAGCAATATAACTAGCATGTAGTTGACACTGACGTATTGGTTGGACTTTTTTTTTACTTTGATTCTTTGTGGATTTCACATCATACATTCCGATCCCACTTATCTCCTCATCTCCTCAAGCCCTCCCTCTCCCCTTGTAACCAACACCCCAGCCCCTGAAACAAAACCAAATTTAAAAGAAAAACCAAGCAAAAGGAAGAAGAATCTTGTCATGGAAGCTGTACTGTGGCTCACTGAGTCACACAGTTTACCCTTTAGTCCATTCATCTTTACTTGCAAGTTCATTACCATGAGTCATTGGTCTGGCTCAAGGCCTCTGTTTTCTGCTACACCATTAATAATGGGCTCTCACTGGGGCTCCTTTTGGATATCCTGCTGTCCTGTGTCATGGAGATTCTGATGTTTTAGATTCGTAGGTTCATCACCTTCACATGCTCCAACAGTTTATAGATTCAGTGGATGTTGGGGTAGACCAAGTCATAGCCTTGGTTCTGGGCCTGGGTGGGAGCTGAGTTGGACTTTTATTGGGCTGAACAGATAAGAAATAAAGACTTCTCTCCACATGTTTTAAGTGATCGGCTTTCAAAGCATGCTAAGACACAAGCAAGGTTCTAACTGTACAAAGCTCTCTGCAAAATGTAAAAAAAATAAAATAAAAAATAAACGGCTCATGTCCTTAAATGGGAATAGTAAGTATATTTATCACTGTCTTTATTGTGGCTTGTAACTAGCTTTGAAATTTCACAAGTAATAAATAGTGAGCCTGTTAATGCTACAGACAAGTTGACCTTGTAGAAGGTCGGTGGCATTTCCCTAATATATGCAGTACAGCCCATGAGATGATCATGATGCTGTTTTGTGTCTGATTCGTGGATGCAGTGTCCTGCCTGTCTGTAGCAATGACGACTATCAGTGGTAGAGGCTGACTAACGTTTTAACCAGTCTCAGGTGTGCAACTACTTCAGGTTAGGAAGCTCCATTCTACTTCATTCCCTCTACCCTCTGAAGCCCATCCCTTATCCCAATGATCAACTTCACTGTGTAAGGCTCATGGGAACATGAATCCTAAGATGGTTTTACTTTAAAAGTCAAACTTTCTGCAAGCTGTGGGAATGTACACATGCAATTGCAGCACCGGGAGGCCTGCGCAGGAGGATCACACGCTCGAAAACAGCTTGGGACACAGTGAGTTACAAACCAGTGTGGTCCACAGAGTGAGACTCTGTCTCAAAGAAAGCCCAAAGGTGAGGCACCGCTCAGGAAGCAGAGGCAGATAGATCTCAGTGAGTTCGAGGCCAGGCTGGTCTGCATGCTGAGTTCCAGGCCAGTCGAAGCTTCATAGAGAGGTCCTATCTCAAACAAAACAAAACAAAACAAAACAAAACAAAACAAAACCAGCCGTGGTGGTGCACGCCTTTAGTTCCAGCACTCAGGAGGCAGAGGCAGGCAGATCTCTATGAATTTGAGGCCAGCCTGGTCTACAGAGTGAGTTCCAGGAAAGGCTCCAAAGGTACACAGAGAAACCCTGTCTCAAAAAAACAAAAACAAACAAACGAACAAACCACCCCAAATAAATAAAGCTTAAACATTAAGTAAAATCCATTTTAGAATTAAGGTGATTGTGAAAATTACTGTATGCTTTACAACAGAAAGCCAGAGCAATATGTCCCCATACTTTACAGCTACTGAAATCTAAACTACTGTTTCCCCTAACTCTGAGCTTTCATCAATTTATTTCTTTTTCAAGGGTTGGGTACAGGATGAAATAATAGGTGATATGTTATAGTGTTTCTATCATTTCTCATTTTCTCCAGTCATTTCTGATGGTCTGGGAAATGGGTACATCCACATTAAGATATGCATTCCTACATACATAAATCCACAGGTAAATAAATGTATGCAAAATAAGAGCATCATCTTTGGGAAGAAAATAAGTTGGCCATAAAAGCAGAGAAATGTTGAGAACATAAGTATTGACTTTAATTTTATTTACAAATGATATGCCACTACATGGTAGATAATGTCTTTATTCTGCGACTGATAAAGCCAGCGATATTTTCTATACAAAGTAGAAAAGTTTTCAATAAAGATAATGATTTATCCTTATTGAAATATTGACTATCCTTCTTCTGGATTGATTATACCTTCTGTGAATTTATAGAATAAATGGACAGGTCATCTCCATTACTTTCTAAATAGAGTGTTGCTTCATATGAGTTTACATGTTCGGGAGGAAAAGTTGGTGGAGACAAGTTGGCCTCTTGCTGTGGACACCGTCTCTGAAGACGAGCTGAGAGAGCTACCCAAGGAAAGCCACACATGAGCCTGCAAGCATCACTGACATGCAGTGGAGCACCTAAGAAGACTTTGGAGACAAACACTTATTGCTCTTACACCTCCTACAACCTGTTTCATTACCTATGTAGCCCAGCTGTGACCCAGATGTCAGCCAGCTGGATGTCTTCAAGATCCCCAGGCAGCCGGGGTCAGCTTGTTCTTAAAATATAATTTAAGTGAACTCAAACCACAATCTTAAGTACAGTGAGTTCCCTGTGTTCTTCCAGTGGGTCAGTGATGCTGAGCAGTATGTCTCTTCTAGGTGCTTCTGAACCCCCCTGCCTCAGTTGATTTCGTAGGGAATGGAAGTAAAAGACCCCATGCCACACACATGTATTTTTGTAAGAATTGAGTTAGGTGCCACGGGTGAAAACATTTCAGAAAGCAAAAAGAGCTGCTGAAATAGCAAAACAGTAAAGTGACTGTAAAAACCTAAAACCTAGAAATGTCCAGCGCTCTTAGAGGAAGGGCCACCAGAATCCTTTGAAGCTGGTGAGCTGGGAATTCCAAAAGCACGCTTTGCTAGCCCTTTTTAAGGAAGGACACGTACATGGCCTTCATCTAATTCCCCGGGTTCTGCCAGATCTGTTAACACAGTAGTTTCCAGCGTGTTAATCAGCTGCCCTGGTGTGCACATGGCTCTCAGTCTCCCTAACCTCTCACATCCCGCTCTCTCCAGAAGAAGCTGATCCCAGCTTAGTTCAGACAGTGTTCTGCCGTGACACTCACACATGTTCTATTGTCCCACGTCATTTTCACATGACCAAACACTCAAAACTACCAGATCTGGTGCTTATTCTGTTAGAGTGGAAGCAATTCTGATTGGTGAGACTGGTTTTTGAAAGGGTGGGATAAAGTTCATTTATCTTTGGCCCTTTAAAAATATATGTTATAAATTTTCTTATAGCCCAGCAAAAACCCCATTCATAGAATATTGCACAGAAAATTAGAATAATGCTTATTTTTAAAAAGTTAAGTGAGACTTTAAAACAAGAAATTAAGACTGAGTTATAATCTGGGATGGACAATGACCTGGCCTGCCCAACCTCTTCCCACAGGCTGAGTGACATGAGTGCCAGGTCCTGTCTGTCACCTACCATGCTACTGTTTTATACCCTGCTTCATCTGCAAATGTTTGTGTGTCAGAAGTACTGCTGGATCCCCTAATCCACACACATACATAATTAAAAATAAAAATAGATCTTTAAAATTAATAACAGAGTTTAAACTAAGCTAACATTGTTAAGGACCTTACTCAAATGAACATGAGCCACTAAGAGGATGTAATAAACAAGACACGTTTTAAGATATGTTTCCAAACTCTGCATTTGCAAAAGAATGTCAGAATGATGAATTTCCTTCTTCTAGAATTTAATTTGGATGACACAGACCCAAAATCCTCTGTACCTTGCTTTATGCACTCAGATCTATTTCATCTAGGTCAAAGACCAATGATGAAGTAAAACAAGCAAATGCTAAAGGTTTGATGTTGAACACTTTTCTGGAGTAGAAACAGTGGTTTTGTTTTCTTTTGATTTTTTTTTTAATGTGGGCTTTCAACACTTTCAGTTGAAGGACAGATCACAGATGTAGAATTCAGATACTGATGAAGGACACCATATACATGGGTTCCACTGCCTTACTTTTTACTTGAAAAATGTTGTCACAGTTGAATTTAGGAATAAGTATTGAATCTATGGTGGTTTGAGTTAGGCGTATTTCATACAGAATGCCATGGCAATGGTAGATGGGGAATGTGGTCCAACACCCACACTCCCCTGCAGTAGCCAACAGATATGCTTAGCTCTCTATCTGCAGAATTCCATACGAATTTTTTTGGTCCTTAAAAACAGACCTCTAGATAACAATGAACTTCTTGTTTCATTGGTCCACAGGAAAAGTGGACCTCCAGAAGGTCAGAGGTAACTGGGCATGTCTATAGCACTTCTCAGGAGGAGAAAAGACTTCACCAAGTGTCACTGCTCTGAGACATCTCCTTTGCTGGTCTTCTTCCTCATGTGACTTTGCTGTGGTGGTTCATTCAGCTAAAGGGTCAAAACAGGACACAATCCTAAAGCTTTCCCTTTCTGTTTCTCAGAATCGCATCACACATGACCTGTCATGGGTGGTAGGTTCCTGACAGTGCCCACACTTGTCACCCACTCAGTCAGTGTGGGCCTAGAATTTTGTGGAGGAGTTCTTCGGTCCTCTGACATCTGATTGGCAGCTCTTCCTGCTGTCCACTCTACTGTGGTCTGCAGTATTTCAAGACCATGCCCTGTGCACATGTCCAGTGCGACACTACCCACCTCCCTTCAACAAAAACAGGTGCTTGCCTCACTTGAGTAAGACTCTTAACAATGGAGCTTAGCGTAAACTCTGTTATTACTTATTTTAAACATTTATTTTTACTTTTAATTATGTATGTGTATGTGTGCCCATATCATGTGGTGGGTATTTCAGTTTGCTTTCTATTGCTGTGACAAAATACTGTGAGTCAAAGCAATTTGGGGAGGAAAGGGTTAATTTCCCCTTATAGGTTATATCCTTTATGAATGGAAGTCAGGAGAGAAACTCAAGTCAGGAACCTAGATGCAGGAATTGGAGCAGAGACCATGGAAGAATGAGCTCACTGACTTGCTCCCAGGGCTTGCTCAGCATCTTCCTTCCACGATCCAAGACCACCTTCTGAGGGGTGGTACAACGCTCATTAGTCATTAATCAAGAAAATGCCCTACATATTTGCCTACAAACAGTCTGATGGAGGCCTTTTCTCATTTGAGGTTTTCTTCTCAGATAACTCTAGCTTGTGTCAAGTTGAGCAAAAAAGAAGAAAAAAGAGTGTAGGTGTGTAAAGACATCAGAAGAGGACAATGTACCCTCTGGAGCTAGTGTTACAGGTGGTTTTGGCAGTAAGCAGCCCAGTGAGGATGCTGGGAACCAAACTTGGGTCATCTGTTAGCAAAGGACATTCTTCCAACTGCTCAACCATCTCCCCAGCCTCTTCATTTCAACTTCTAATAGAGACATTTTTCCTCCAGTTGCAAGAATGGGTGTTCAGCCAACTATCCCGATTTTGTAGTTTGAGATTTCCTTCTAAACATGTTTTTCCTTGACTTTTCTTCAAAGTTCACTATGGTTACAATATAACATAGGCTTTCAAATATTATGCATTAAAAAACAAAGAGGGTGGTAAAAATAAAAGAGACATACTCGTAATGTCTGAAGAAATTTTCCTCCAAGATGAAAGGTTTTCATTTCACAGGAAAGTGCATCATAACAGAAGCACTAAGAAAGGACAAAACTGTCAAAAAACAACATAGTGTCTGTGGCAGGGCAGAGCAGCCTCAGATTTGTGGTAGGCAGTGTGAGTGTGAACTTGTGGAAGCCAGTGGCCGTCCTGAGTGTTGTTCCTCAAGACCATCTTCTCTTTTGAGACACGGTCTCCTGTTGGCTTGCAGCTTGCCAATGAGGCCAGGCTGGCCGGCCAACCAGGCCTAAGGAGCTGCCTGTGTCCTCTCCAGGGCTGGGATTATAAGCACATACCCCCATACCTAGCCTTTATGTGTGTTCTGAGGATCACAGATAGGTCTCCATCCTTTCACAGAAAGCACTTTTCCAGGTACCTGAACCATCTCTCCACCTCCAGCCCTCATATCCCAGCGTGTGCCTCAGGGGCTATTTAGCAAGATGGAGCTAGTGAAAGCAAGATAAATGTTGTTTCTTAAGTCTAGAAACATGACTTAAGAAAATTTCTCTAGGTGTGTAGCAAACTAATTCAGCTAATTTTCGTAACTGACTTCTACTATGGATTTTTTATTGTAATTTTGATTTTAAAGATAAATGAAGGTATAGAAAGGTAAATTATTCCCAAAAATCTATTTAAAATGTAGTGTTAGACTTCAATACCACTCGAATTCTGAAGTCCAGATACACTGACTCTATGCCATCCCCCACACACTTTAACATGACATATGTGCACATTGAATCTCTGAAGTATATCAGACGCAAATGTCAGATTCATTTGGCAGACTTGTTTGGAAACTCACCACAGAACCTCCTTGGTGAGGCGTAGGTAGACCTGTGCCTTCTCTATGACAGCTCTAATCTGTTCAGATATAATGTACTTTTGCCAACGTCTACATTCAAAGAGCTAGTGCGAGGCAGTGAGGGGATGAGCTACGAACATGCGCCTTGGTCTTGTGCTTGTCTGAGTTAATGTTTGCCTCCTTCCTTCCAGATGCTTCATTCCAAACATCTATGCTGCTCTGTTCACGGCTGCTCTTGTTCCTCTGATGTGCCTCGTGGTGGTGTTCGTGGTGTTCATTCACGCCTATCAGCTGAAGCCACAGTGGAAAGGTTATGATGATGTCTTCAGAGGACGCACAAACGCAGCAGGTTAGAAAAGAACTATTTTTGCATTTTAGAAATGGGAATTCCTCAAGGGGGGAAAATTCCATGGAGGTTTTTGTGTCCTGGGTTTTTTGTTTGGTTTTGTTTTTAAAGGAAAGAGAAGGATGAGATTAAGTTCAGCTTTCAGCACTGAACCCTTGGGTTAAACTAAGCTCTCTGGTGTCTACTGCTTGGTCCTTCCTGGCAGCTCTCCTTCTCAGGGCCTGTGGGGTTTATTGCTGTTTCCAGTTTCCCTTAAGGTGTCACGGTCCAGGCCAGTGAGTCACTGGCTTCGGGAACCGCTTCCCAGGCTTTCCCCAACTTAGGCAATAACAACCTGCATTCAACCTGTGAAGTCATTTCACTTCCTGCCCATTCTGAGACTTCAGAATCAAGCAAACCTTTGTGGTGCTCAGGAGCATTGGGTTTTGCATGCAGCTTTCTGATTCAAGCTGACAGATGCTTTAAAACGTGTGTAATCAGACAGCCTCATAAGTGGCTACACATGTCTGCTTGCTTAAGAGGACAAATCTTTCCAGCTTGAGCTGGCTTTCACTGTGGCTCAGTTTTTTCCCTTTGAATCATGCTCAGGTTTTTATGATCAGCTTCTCTTTTCATTGTCCTTAAAATAGAGTTTCCTAGGAATTTCCTTGACTAGGAACAGTAACAGCACACCTACAGACAGAAATGGTTACTTAAACACTGTGTGGGTACCCAAGAGACTGGGGGAAGACTTATGAACTGGAAAGGGGCACCTCTTAGAACAGTGATTGTCTTCTAAGCTTCTGCAAATCTAACCTCAAATGGGTGGCCATCTTGGGGTAATTAATCACAATTTAAATGCTTGTCAGAATTTAAGCAGGATACCATACATGAAGTCCCTGAAATCGTGTCTAATACATCATCAAGGGTTCAGTAGATATTTTCACTCAAAGATGTGAGTGTGATAGGAGAAAGCTTTCTAGCCCCTATAAACTGGATCAGGGTGCAAACACATTGTTTATGAACTGCTAAGAAGGGCACTCTTGTGAGTTTTATTCAGAAGAACTACAGGGTCTGGCATCTTATCTCCTCTTCTCCCATCTCTCATCTGCCATGATAATGTGCAGAGAGAAGTGTTTGTAATCGTGAGCAGCCTTAAATTTATCAATACAAAAGTAATATTTACTATAGAAGTCCTACTTTTTCTTAGTTCCTGGAATGTTTTCATTCAACTTGTGATTCGTTGTAATAAAATAGCCATTATGTTTTAGAGGAGAAGAGGTTTTTGTTGTTGTTGTTTTGGTTTGTTTTTTAATCAACTGTCTTTTGTTTAGTCACAATGTAAAAGTGCCAGTGTTGTTATGTGTAGTGGCACAGGCCCTTAATCCCAGCACTCAGATCGCTTTGAGTTCAAGGGCCATCTGCTCTACATAGTGAGTTTCAAGCTAGCCAGGCCTATGCAGGGATCCTGTCTCAAAGGGAAAAAAAAGTGCCAGTGTATTAGTCTATCCATTTTAGCCATGGTAATAGTATCAAGACCTAACAGAGCCAGGTAATCCTTTAAAGACTTGTCTCCCTATATGTCTCAGATTTGTTCCATCACCAAGACAATGCTCTGGTTATCAGAACATAGATCCCTCACACACTGAACATGATGGTAGGTGTACCATCACAGTTGTATCTCAGCTACAGAACCCGCTTTACAAGGAGATACTAACAGAAGGATAGCTTCATTTATCCTTTCTAAAGCAAAATATTCATGGCGTTTCTGGTTCCCTTCTTTTTGTGTGTTTTTTTTTTTTTTGTGTGTGTGTGTGTGTGTGTGTGTGTGTGTGTGTGTGTGTTTGTTTGTTTTGAGGCAGGGTTTCTCTGTGTAATAGCTCTGGATATCCTCGAACTTGCTCTGTAGACCAGAGAGATCAAACTCAAACTCCGAGATCCACCTGCCTCTGCCTCCCAAATGCTGAGATTACAGGCCTGTGCCACCACCTCCAGGCTCCTGATTCCCCTCTTCATCTCCTGATTCCCCTCTTCTACTGATAATCTAGTCTGAGTAGTTAGTGCCTCATGTCTGGGCTTGTTACATCTTTCTGATCAGTTTCTCTTTATCTAGTCTCTTTTTTTTTTTTCTCCATTTCAATAACTCAGATGCCTGTACTTCAAAACTGAAGCAAATATCTTCACTCTCCAGCTTTGAGGCTGAGTTTTCTCAGGGCCCAATAGTCCAGTTTCTGTTGTCTACAAGAGTCCCCATAACCCACTGCTCACCCAGAATTAGAACTATTTGTCCTATATCCTGACCATATCAATCTACTTACCTTTTCCTAAAATTGTTAGATACAGCTCTCTATGCCCTGTAAGGAACTCTGTTAAATGAGATGGGGACTTCTGAATGTATGAGATAAAGAGGTAAATATGGTTTATCACACTCCCAGAATCTTCACTAACTCCTAAATAACCCTAATCCAGTTTAAAACGATGTAAACACAAGTTGATTTCTCTCAGTCTCACTCTTAGAGAAATCCTGAAGTCCTTCAGCATCACACTTTATCTGTGAAACTCTGGATCACCTCTTTGCAGCATCACTGCAAATGGGAATCACTCCTTCCCTGTGCCTTGATTTGTGTAGTAACTACAAATGTCCTCATTTGTGTAGTTACTACAACCCTTGTCATAGAATGGGTCTGTGGCTTGTTGAGCTTTGTGTGGTTAACTACATAAATCATTCCTTGAGAACAAGGAATATTCAAGACTCATTTATGTATCCCTGGTATCTTTCAGAGTACTCATTGGATAGTAAGAACATGGTTGATATTCTTAAATAATTGAATAAATGAATTAAGGTACTATAAATCCTATAATGGTAGTCGTGGGTACCCTATGAAATATGTCACAAGAACAGGTACTGCTCTGTCATCAAAAGTGGAATTAAAATGATCTGTCTTGTTGATCTGTTTGTCCATTCCATTAAAAACATTGTGTAATTTGTACTCTTTTTTCCCCGTCCTTTCCTTCTGTGGGTCTCAGAACTATGTTTGAATTTACTCTTTAATAGTGCATTTGAAACCCACTGTTACTCCACTTAATGTGCCCCATATACTGCAAATCCAAAGAAACAAGTCTTTCCTACTCTAATCAGGAACACGTAATACTTTACTTGAATCTTCTTGTTAAAATTGGATTGTGCTGACCTTTAAAATATCCAATTAAAGTGGCACTGTAAATTAGTATTTTATCTTTCTACCCTACTCACTATAGATAGTAGCTAAGAATAGCATATTAACAAAAGAATATTAAAAATAAGATGAATATATCTTTGTGAGTCAGAAACAGAGCAGAAGCATAAAATGGTGTTCTGAGCCCCAAACCCTAATATTTCCTGAGATCAAAAAGATGTGGATGCAAACTCTCACCTGCTCTGGTGGTAAAATGGAGCCTGTAAGATTCGAACCCACTGTGGAAAAATACGGACAATGGATCCCACATGACAGAAGCTCGGGAGAGCTGCTTAGGAGCTTCAGATTTGACTTAGAGCAGTGTGTCAACCCAAGAAGACAATCACATCCCATTAAACATGAGTGCCAAGCTCTTCAGAGTTAGAGCCATAATGTCACCATGGAAAATGAAGGACCAAGACATCAAAATACTCCCTGAGGGCTCTGAAAGCTTCAGGAATGTTTGGGGGAGGCAACCACAGAACCATTTCAATGGTGAAGGTTGAGAAAAAATAGAGTGGATAGAGAAACAAATGTTTTCTATTCAAAAAAATAAGGAAAACTAATCAGCATAGACCTTTAAATGTAACAAAAGGTGACTTTAAAGCATGAATCTGGTCCTATGTGGAGGTCTGTAAGAGATTTAAAATGGGTGAGTTAAGGTCCCTGCGAAATAGGAAGCAGTGAAAAGGACCCCGCAAGCCACTGGGCAAACCACTTCCCCATTTTATCTGTTCACTCTGGAAAGCTCTGCTGAGATGTAGTTTATATACCGGAAAGTTCCTCTGTTCAAATTGTCCAGTCTGATGAGGGTTAACTTGTTCATATAGTTATGGAACTGCACCATAGTCTAACTTTAGAACATCTTCATGACCGATAAGAAGCCTCACGCTCATCAGTAACCCCTCCCCATCCTCCACCTTCTTGAGCTGCAGATTCCCAATAACCCATCTTCTCCCCATCTCGGTCTCCATGTCTACTCAGGATGCTTTATACAGTGGGATCCCAGAACATGTGGTCCTGCGTGTCTAGCTTCTCAGCTGGATGCGCTCCAAGTTCATCCATATCATCACACAGACCTTTTTATTGTACCTAGTACCTTTTAACTGACAAACAACAGTCCCCTGTAAGGACTCTCCAATAAGTATTTCCATTAGTTGAGGGACATTTGGGCTGGTTTCTCTTTGGGGCTAGTAAAAACTGTACTTGTATGAATGTATGTGTGTAGGTTTGGCATTGATAAGTATCTTTATTCCTCTTGGGCATATGTGTAGGAGAAAACTTGCTTGGCCATAAGTTAACTATCTGATCTGCAAAAAATGTTTTCCACAATGGCTGTGGTGGCCTGTTTGTTTGGTTTGTTGTTGTTGTTGTTGTTTTAATTTTTTATTCATTTTATATATTAACCACAGTCCCCCCTCCTACCCCTCCTCCCATTCCCCCGTCTCCTCTCCACCCCCACCCACTCCTCCAAAAGGGTAAGGCCCCGATTTCTCTTTATTTGTTTGAGATGGGGGTCTCACTGTGTTGCTCAGGCTGGTCTCAAACTCAAATGATCCACTGTCTCCACCTGCTAAGTGCTGGGATCACAGCAGCCTACTTGGCCTTTCTTCAGATATGGGTTTTGTTTACCTTTTGTCTATGTTTTCATCAGACAGAGTTGAGTCCTAAGACTAGGCACCTGGCAGATAATAACTTATTCAGTACCTGGATCTTCTGATGTGAAAGATGACATAGTCATGGGAGTACTTAAACACAGTCAGTCAATCAATCAACAGTGAATGCAAATGTGACATGATTTCAGAAATAAGGAGTTGTATGCTGCCCAAATGGTAACGATGTGAATATTGAGATAAACTCTGAACACAGCAGAGAGAAGACAGCTCATGAATAGATCCTAAAGGAAAGCTCCAGAATCATAAAGGAAACATACAAAAAAAAGAGAAAACACAAAAACAAGCCGAAAAGACATAGTGATAGATCCACAAACAGAAGAAAGGTATATCGGAACTACAAACAGTACAATCTGAAGAGATAAAGCTTCAGAATTTTATGGAACTGTATAAATACATATGAAATGATCTATTTGTAAGAGCTGAGAGGCTTCCCGAGAAGCATTGTGTTATGGAGATACTAAGAACACTTTCAACATGTCTGCACCTGTATTTTAAACACCTGGACAGTGAGCATCTTTTCTTGGCTTCTGATATTCTGGACTCTTCCTGTAAGTAGACAAGTCCCACTCAAGACTTATGAAGCTGTGGTGTGAGCAAATGGGCTTCTTGCTGAAAACCTAAGTTTCAAAGACAGCACAAAACCTGCCACCCTCTTCTCTTTCTCTGAGCAGCTGGTGCTTTTTACACCCTCCTGTCTACTGCATGCCAGAGATGGAGTGTAGTGGGATCACTCTCCAGGAGGCCCAGCACAGCCCACTACAATTCTAAACATGCAACTCAGACACTAAGAGTTTAATTGCATTTTCCCGCATTGTATAGTGAATCCCAGGGTCAGACATATTTGAGTGACTGAGGGGTTACATCATTTCATTTGGCCTACAGTCTTCCACAGTCTGTAGAGCTGCTCTCTAAATCACTCCGTTCACGGGATATTTATGCCTGAGAAAAGGAACAACTTCCCCAACAACATGTATTTGTCCCTACTGAATATAATATCATTTCATATCAGTTCCTCACGTCTTACACTTTGGGTGACTGTTTTTGCTTCTGGCATCCCTTAATTTCAAGCTGCATTCAAGTAAACTCAGTGAAATCTAAAGGAAAGGTTACAGGGAGAACTCTCAGGAAGTGAACCGCACTGGGACCTGCAGATAGCCATCTTCTCTATCTTTCCTCCTGAGCTGCCCTGGAACAGCCTAATGGCGTGGCCTCGGGGCCCTGTGGTTGACCTGTGTGAGCCTGACTCTTGAAGGTCAGTGGCTGTCTGGGGGCCACCAGCTTCCTCCTCTCTTCTGTGGAGTAGGTGTGCTGCAAGAATGAGTCATGAATGTATACCAGAGTGAATTTCAGTGTCTCAAACGGCATTTCAAACAAAGCCTATAATTTTCAGGTTTGGTTTTGATCTCGGGCAGTGATAAACTGGTCTTTCCTTTCAAACTTATTTTAAAAGTTGCTGACTCCTTTCTGATTCATCAGTCAGTTCTTATGTGATGAAAGATTCATGGAGCAGAGAGAGAATATTAATTGGAATGAAAAGAGGAAGCAGGTGATTACAAGTCCTTTTGTTATAAAAGTTCCCACATAGGTTTTAGTATTTCCACACAATTGGACAAGTGGATTGAGTCTAAGGTCACACTAGCCTGAACATATTTGACATGGTCTGCTCCCAGAGGCTAAGCATGCTTACGGTTAGTACTTAGATGGGAAAGGTGACTTGAGCCCCCTGGTCATGCACAATGAGACTCTGAACTGTTTGTCCCTAGTATAGTAGTGGCCAGTTTAATTGTTGAGTGGGAGCATCATTATGACAGAATGCTACCAACCCTCATGAGGCTCATTCTCTTTATCCTTCGTATAAACAATAACAGTTAAGATAAAGTTCCATTACTGTGATGGAAATCACTGAAAATTTGTGATGAATGTAAAACATTTCATTTTATCTTAAAGTTAAATGACGTTTTTATTACTAATATTGAAAAAAAACTCAAAATGAGTTTTAGGAAACTCACTGAAATCCAAAAGAATAAAGAGAGTAAAGAAATAGCTCCTGATAAACGAAACACTCTCCCATGTTGTCATCTCCAAGATGGCTGACTGCTTGTTTTTCTCCTTTTGGACATGGGTGCCCCTTTTCATAGCAAGGGGTAGACTCTTCTTCCCCTCCTTAAATCTGGGTTGGCTTTGGTCTTCCTTACACCAATCTCATGGAAACGATGCTGTCACACAGTGGGTCCAGCTTGTGAGAGGACTAACATTTTAGCTGTCTTTACCTTGGAAACCAGCCATCACGTATGCTTAATTATCCTGAGATGATCCAACGCTAGTAGAAGGACCACACTAACCAATGGGGAGCGGGCATGTGGAGAGACATACGTAGCCATCATGCAGAGGTTTTTGGGCATCTGAGCCCTGGTTCTGGATATATGAGTGAAAAAGCCATCTTGTAGGATCCAGCCACATGGAACAGAAAACCTGCCAAGGGCCGCTGCAGGAGTGTGGAAATAACTTGATTTTAAATGACTGAGTTTTGTGCAGCTTTGTTACAAATAGTTGGAACATCAAGAAGCCTCATGCTTCTCATTTCAAAATTATGTATTGCTGCCACTTTAACTTTTGCTTGCAGAAACATTCTTGATGTATAAGTAAAATTTCAAAATTATCATCTGATTTTTTTCTAACTCAAGCAGTGTGGCTCACACTAGGGCAAAGAGAGTCATCTTACCTAGAGTAGAACCTGTGTGCCTGCCTGGGATCCAGAGTGACCAACTCAACAGGTTTTCCACGGCCTTGGCAGCAAGTGCCTGTCTGCAGTCTCCTCCCCATTTTACTGCTGAGACGAAAATGAAAACACAATGCCTGGAGACCTGCGGGAAACCCCAGAGCTCTCCACTACAATGAATGGCTATTCACTTGAGTCTTTGCAAGCGCAGCTCAGCCTTCCCACATCTTGATAGTGGTGGTGGGGGAAATCCCGAATGTTCCAGGAAATGGATGCTCCTCCTCCGTGACCTCAGTCTTCAGAGATTCGAATCAGAAGACTTTGAACCCCAAATAGGATGCGCAGTTAATGCTTCCTTCTTTGTGTTTGCACTTGGAATTTGATATTAATAGCTAAAGACTGCCAGAACAGGGTTGGGGGATACCTGGGCTGCAGTGGGCTCACTATCACAGTCCCTGGGTTTAGTCCCTAGCGTCATAAAGAAAAGCCCAACCTCTTAGAATGATAGTCTCAGGAATTCCCCGTTCTTACAAAAGAAAGAGTTGGATGGTTAACATCTGGATGGTTAACATCCCGCCCAAACCCCCGATTTATACATGTAACCAAAGAAGAAGAGGGGCTGGGGGGGGGGGGCTGGGTCTTTCTAGAACTCACAGTTCCTGAATATCCTTTCATTAACCAACTAACAATTGTTTTATTAGTGTTTTGAGAGATTCCTAGGAAGTGTTTAGTCCTCCCCGAACTCTTCCAAGATCCACTCCCCACTCCCTACCCACTGAGCTTGTTCCAGAATATCTTTACCTCGGGGTGTCTGTATCTCTTTATCTCTTACCCACTCTCACTTACTTACTGATGACTGACGAAGGGAGATCACTATCAGATAACCAAACCAACATATATTCCAGTTATGCAGTCTTCATAAAGCATGCAAGAATAGTTAATGGACTGTGCCTGCCTATCAGTGACAGGTATGAGTTTCTGATTTCCTTGTCCTCTTCATGGTCATCATTATCATCATCTCCACTATGATTAAGATTCATCTGCCAGGCACTGTGCTAAGAAGTTATGTACAGAGAAAGCTTTCATCTCAGCGTTTACATGAATCCCATGAAAGAAATAATGTTATTTCTATAGTCAGACAAAAAAATCCAGGCAATGCAAGCCTGGGGACATTTCTATCGAGACAACAGTGCTAACTTATGGAGTTGGGATGAGAACCACATGTGATGTTCGAGCTCTATAGAGCCACTGGCTGCCAGCACCCATACTGACTAATCCCTTAACATTTTATTGTCTAAACTTTCACTGATAATCCCAATCTGAAGACTTAATTTTAGAAGCTGTCCATCCATATAAATAACCATTAGATTCTGTTCCCACAAAAGAGCTTGAAGGGATCTTGGCTGGAAAATTATTCTTGCATCTGCTACTTCATTTTTTATTTCTAACAAAAACCTCTCCCTCTCTTCCTATTACTGAAATACCCAGTTTTTCTCAATATTCTCCTAGTTGATACAGCTGCTATGCTACTGCTCTATTTTATGGGATTATTTGATTGATAAAATGCCTATAAAATTAATAAGCTCTCTAGACTGTATTAAGGGCTTGAAATTTGTTCTGTTTTTTATTAGTTTAATACCGTTCGGTATGTAATTGGCATAATGCCATGAGATCCTTTCTTTAACATACTTTCTAAAAGTCTCTCAGATATCCCCTTCCCTTTCTTTCTCTGTGATTATGCCTGGTGATTATGGCTGCCATGCAGCATATCATGGGCTGTAGATCTAGAGAACATGCTTTATTTCTCACAGTTGCTGGGGCCTGAAGTCCACAATGAAGGTGCCAGCTGATTTGGATCCCAAGGACCTTCTTCCTGCTGTGGTCTCACAGAAGAGCAAAAGAGATTCCTCCTATGTCTCTCTTTCTAAGTCATGAGCCCCATTGTGAGCGCCACTGACCACATGATCCATCTAGTCACCTCCTGGAGATGCAGCTCTAGGTTCCTACATGCTGGGAGTCAGGCTTGCTCCATGTGAATTTGAGGGCTAGAAGACACATTCCATCCCTGATACCTGGATCATGCCACCCATCATTTCACAGTTAAGACTCTTGCCACTGTCTTGAGACTGGTGTTCCTTGATTCTTATTTATCTCTTTTCTATGCGGAAGCATTCTAATATGCAAATTTACCTTGCCATTAAAATAATGAAATGGTGGCAATCCTGAGACTTTAAAGGAAAACCCTACTACTTTCTCAGTGAACTTCACACACTCAAGCCATTCTTATAGCCTTGATGCTGCCTAGAAGCAGTATAATTTCTAGTAAGTCTGGATTTAACAGCTAAGCACACTCTTGCTTTCTGAGTTTGCTTATGGTGATTTCAGGAGAGGATAGAGAGTGGAACTGTATCTAACTTTTTTAAGTGGGGCAGGGTATTGTACTCATACGTGTACCTAGGCCATGGCGTGTGCATGGAGATCAGAGAACAACTCTTGGGAATCCGTTCTCTCTTGTCATCTTATGAGATCTGGGTATCAAACAGATTGTCAAGCGTGTGCACAAGAACCTGTACCTGCTGAGCCTTCTCACTGGCCCGGGAACTGGCTTATACCTTGCTGCCCACTTGTATGAGGCTTTGGTGGACAGTTAATGGAAGATAAAGTCTATGTGGTACATAACTGAAGCCAATGTCTGTGGCTATCAAATTGTTTCATGGCTGAAAATGATTTAGTGTGTATGCCAGCTCTTATTGACATGACTGCATCCTTGTCATGCTACATCATGTTTGACCAGAGAACCAGTGAAGTATTCCCCATTGTTCACAATGCACTTACTGACTTTCAGTGTGTTTCCTTCTTGCTCATCTCCAATTTAATAAAAAATTTAAATTTCAATTTTCCTAGTGGCATTCTCCACTTTTTGGAAGGATTTACTCTTCTTCATTTACCCTTCTTTACTTATCTTTTAAAAGTTACCAGTGAGTCATTGCTTTCTAATCCTTTGAAAACTCTATAAAACAGTTATTCCTGTTTATTGCTTTTATCTGGAAGCAGTTTTTAATGGATGACGGCACTCTTCCATTTAATTCCTGGCTAAGGAAAAGACAGTTCCTCATTTTTAAAATATGTCTCTCCAGAATTACGCGATTGCCAATGAACATACATAAAGCTCGACTAGACAGTAGAAACATCAGGCTTTTGAGCCTGTTTTATCTTGGAGAGTTTGTATTCTGACATGGTAGTGAACACTTCAGGTGGCTTCTCTACTGTGGTCTGTTAATGCATGACTCTGCCAGCTTCTTAGCTGAAGATTCCATTGTAACTTTTTCCAGTGCTTTTTATTGCCATTATTATTATTTCAAATCCTTTCTACTCATGAGTCAATGTTTACATTGCTCTTTGTAGACATAGGCTTTGAAATGATGGTTTGTGTGGATAGACTTTAAATTGATAGATTAATAAAATATTAAAGAACAGATCTAAGAATAAAGAACACCAAAGGGGTAGTTATTACTAAAAAGTTAAAGTAAAAACTGGAGATAAATTATCTGGGAAATGAAGAACTGAATCATATTGGGGGCACAATGTCTGTACTCTATATATCTATCATACTCACTTGTTTATACATTATAATACTCAGAAAATCAAATAGGGCAATGGCATTTTTGCAACACATTGTCTTTAAAGAAAAGTACACTATACTAACGGTGAAGTGTGAACTTCACTAAAGGCAGCACACTCTTTCAGGAGCCTTATTTTAAAGGAAATAGGAGATGCAGTGGCCCCTTCCTCCAGATGACTCCACAAGACCACGTTTCCATGTCACAGGAAGCAGAAAATGGCTTTTCTTCTAATATTCTAAGACACTGCAGCTCTGCCTCCAGATGTCCCCTGTTCTCTGATCCCTCCATTTGCTACCCTCCCTCCCCCTCCACATTGTGGCAGGTGCCTGCTTTCACGATCACCTTCCATCCTTATCACCATTTTCCTTCCACACTTCACTCATCGCAGCCTCTCCGTCATTCCTGCTGCTTATTCCTGTTTGCCCTTGGCCTGCTCCGTGACTCTCTTTTCTCTGGACCTTTCACTGTCCTCTGAGAGTCCATTGTAATTGCAGATTTCAGGGTATCTGCATTTGATCCTTCGATTTCTTCACCAACTTGCCAACTGCCAGTCTAGTCTAGGCACAATACTCTTCATTTCTCTTTATTTTGGCCAGGAACTCATAGAGATCCTCCTGCCTCTGCCTCCCCAGTGCTGTGATTACTGTGATTGAAGGCATGTACCCCCATGGCCAGTGATGAATGGACAGTGGCAAGCCTTCATACAGCACATGTGCCAGACCGCTCTGTGGTCAGTTTTATATTCTTGAGAGCAGCTCTATATGTGGGTGTGATATTCATTTTCTAAATTTACAGACATAGTTATTTAATAACAGAAAGAAATACCAAGTACCAGTACAGAATAAAGTAATTAAATGAGAATAATAAAAAATAAAGTATTACAGAAAGTAATTGTCAGCCAATTAGTGGTACTCGGTAATGAATACTAATTTATTCTAAGCAGCCTTAACTGGGCCGTATCAGCTTTCCCGAAACCTTTGGACTGTCTTTAATTGGTTCCCCAGTAATCTTTGAACAAGAGCCAGCTGCCCTTATGGTTTGCATTTAATGCCTTCTGTCTGTACAAGAAATGAACAGCAACATGGCGCTGCCATCATCCGTTCCCCTCTCTTCATCCGCCATCATTCTTTGTTGTCTCCTGTTCACCACGGCCCCTCCCTTCTTACCTAAGCAGCTGCTTCTCAGGAAAGCCAGTCCGCCCATCTGTGTCTCGCATCTCTTTTCCTCCTCGTGGAACTAGTTTTTGTTGAGTTTTCCACAGCTGTCTCACAGTTTAAATCCCAGTCCTCTGGGCCTTACCCCCAATCTAAAGACATGAGTCACTCCACACTACCTAGAAGAGCTTCCTCATACTGTTGCTGCCTTATCAAGTTCCCGCCCTGCCTCTCTCCCTTCCTTCACCAAGTTCCTCCAGCAGTTTGTACCCATCACCTTCTAGTCACTGCTCCGCCATCAACGTGACTCATTCCTCCCTCATGCCCTTGCACACCAAACCCAGCAGCTCCTCCCTCATCCGCTTCTCCTTAATCTCTCCTGCTAAAGTCAGTACCGATGGCCATCCCGCTTCAGAAAACCCATCTCCCTAGTGGTGGTGATATTTTCATTTTCCTACTCACTCCCTGCTAATGGTTCTTCCTTGTGAAGAAACTCTAAAATGTGTATGTTATCCAGGGATTACCTCTGCTTTCCATACCATGGTAGCTAGTAATTTTAAAATCTGCCAACTCTATCCCTGCTGTGTTTCCACTTACACACACACACACACACACACACACACACACACACACACACACATTTTCATATGCTTTCAGGATATATCTACCTCAGTTTCCCTCTGATAGCTTATCCTCAAGAAGTATGAAAAAGTCTCACCCGTCTTCATCTGCCTTGCTCAGTTCCTCTGAGCTCGATGTGGTTGACATTTCTCATTCTTTTCTGTCTTTTAGTTTTCCTATCTAAGACGCCTGCATAATTTCTTTCACACTATAGTCAGAGCCACTCAGATCACTGGTTATCAGAACTGAAGTGTCAGAACCTCTTGGACTTCAGTAATTCTGGTCTCATGAGTCTATAGACTTACTGAATAGGAATCTTTGGTGATGAGTTCCCACTGTCCACCTTCACTTCCTGATTTGGGGTAACACTGCAGTTCTGTCTTTGTCATCCCCCTGACACACACACTTCTTACACTGGAGAAGGTGTAAGAGGCTCTTGGCCTCAGGCCTTTGCAGTCACCCACTTAGACTGCCACCATGGTTCCTAATGTACTGGCCCTGTCCCTGCTTCCTCCCCTCAGCCTGCCTGCTTTTCTGTGAGATTAAGCTCTCTTTCATGGGATATCTTTTGTTATTGGAAGTGTTAAATGGCTGTATAGTTGATGAAAAATCATTCCACATTGCTGGCCCACTACTGTGAGATTTTTCTTATTGCTCACTTCTGGGAACTTTGAACTGTAGCCAAAAGGAACAATCCACTGGGATTTATAAATTCACCTTTCCCCCTTTCTTTATGCTGTTCTTGTTCCTTTAACCTCAATATTTACATTTGCCTGCCTTCAAGGCCAAGGCTGAAGATAAACTTCCTTCTTCACAAACGCTTTTCTGACTCTACGAGAGCCAAGTACCTGTGTGTGCATACACACACACACACACACACACACACACACACACACACACACACCAAACAGTAGCATCTGCCTTCCATACCTGTGGGCCAGTCTAGCCATGATTTAAATTTCACATGAAAAATTCAAGAGAATGGGGGAAAGGAATGCTAGAATTAAAATCTGAAAAAAAAAAAATGAAGGGTACCTGTGGCATTGGCATACAGAGATAGAAACGTTTAATGACCTATTATGGGATGCAGGTCATTGTGTTCAAATCATCTACTTCCTAATACACAAACATTGTCAAAACAAGTGTTTGTTAGGGTTTCTTATTGTTGGTCTTTTTGTTTATGTTTGTGTAAGTTGTTTGGTTTTAATATTTTTATGTGTAAGTATTTTGCCTGCATGTATGTCTGTGTACCATGTGCATGCCTGGTGCCCTTGAAAGCCAGAAGAGGGCACTGTATCCACCTGGACTAGAATTACAGATGGCTGTTAGCTGGGACTCAAGCCTGGATCCTCTGGAGCTGCCAGTGCTCTTAACCACTGAGTCATCTCTTCCACTTCAAGTTTTTGTTTTGTGTTTTTGAAATACTGGACAGATGGCTGTCCTGGAACACGCTATGTAGACCATGTTGGCTAAGAACTCAAGAGATCTTCCTGCCTCTGCATCCCCAGTGCTGGGATTAAAGACATGCCCAGTGATTTATGATTATGTTTTACTCCAGTGGCTTCTTTCCCATTAAATCTTACACAGGGGGTTCAATTTGGGACTTTTTTCTCAACACGAGTGTTTCCCCTTTTTATTCTCTGAGACTGCTAATAAGAATGAGCAATCAGATATTAGTTCACTCTTTGTACGTAAAGATCCCTGCCCCATTCCTGTGTACTGCGCCATTGGACAATGGCAGGCCTTTATGTAACACAGCTTGCTCTGTGGTCAGCTGTACATTCCTGAGGACAGCTCTGTATGTGGTGTGATGTTCATTTTCTGCATTTACAGGCATAGCTTTTCAACAACAGGAAGTAATACACCCAAACCTTTTGAGAAATACAGCATTATTTCTAAGGAGAAGCAACTCCCCTGTAATCTAATAGCGAACGGGAGAAGAACTGCAATCAATCACACTGAAAAGAGACAAGACTCCAACACTCAGGTAGAGGCAGGCAGATCCCTGTGATAAAGCAGTAGAAATTTAAAAAAATAAATACAATTTAAAAATGTGGTTTCTAGTAGGGTGGCTAAGTTACAAATTTAAAGGAGAAAGTAAATTTTGAGGTAAACTGGCCTTTATCCAGACTGAGGCTATGTCAGAAAACAATCCTGGGAACTGGCATATATGACAACCCACACACAGAATTATCATTAGTGTTCATTTTTATGAGATGTTTTATTACTTGACTTAAGACTTTGGCACTGAATTTGAGCCCGTTATCCTAATGACTGTTCTGTGATGTACAATCAAACTATATACAATATTTAACTCATTACTAATAAGTGCTTAGTTAGTAACTTAACTTCTAGATATTATGAGGCCATCTAGTAAGATTCAAAATAAAGACGTTGTGCATTTCCGGTGTTCCAACAACTGAGTGAGGAGTTGCTGCCCAGTGCCAGTGCATCTTCATCGAGTGTTGGGGTGGGAGCTCCACCTCAACCCCTGGCACCCTGGCATCCCTATACTCAAAGACTCTGGAATGTTCTAGTGGAAGATCCACCTCAACTCCCCTCCCCCCATCTCTTCCCCCAAACCTGCCTCTTCAAAGCCCGCCAAACACAGCTCCTCCCCCAGAGAGGCTCAAGACCACTCCTACAGGACATTTAAGCTGCATCCCTGAAAACAGACACATGGTTTTCCGGTCTATTGTCCCCATCTCCTCTCTGGGGGGCTGGAGAATCTCCCGGGAATGCTTTACCCATTAAAACGGGGCTTTTCCAATTCAATCTGATTTGGATGTTGGCGGAGAGGCTTATCGGGGTGCAAGAAACTTATCATAGAGGAGCATTTCAAGCTCTTTACCACCCAGTCAATGGTCACATTAGAGAACAAGGCTAAACCAGTCTTCAACCGTTTCAAACTCTTTAACTCTTTAAATGGTGATGTTACAGAAATAGGTTGAGTTGATCTTTAATGGTTACTCAGCTGGTTCCCTGTTTGTTTCAGAACTCTGATGTCTAAAAACTTTTGTCACTTTTAGTTGACAAAACGTTCATAGAACATTACTGTTTCAGCTGTGAACCAAATGATAATTTCCCTTCCCATACTTCCAAGGCAGTTTTGTCTCAGAGGAAGAAGCACAATGTTGCACCTTTCCTTGACAATCACAGACATACCCAACAACTCCATCGCCACACAGCACTATATTTTCTGGCAACACTGGAGTACATGTTTCAAATAGAATTACTCTAATAACAGTTTTTGCAAGGTCAGTGTGGGTATGTCTCATATAACTTGGTTATTCTCCTTAGATTCAAAATTATAGCCTGCAAATTGAAAATTATATATAGCTTCTGCAAGGCAAGACCATAATTCTAGGCTTTCACCATCTTTTCAGTCCATATAAATCACACTCAAAGCAGGAGTGACACTGGGCTTTCCTTCAGTATCCAAGCAAGCCCAAGTCTGCAGTTAGCAAAGCCCGGATGGTGAGGTTCTCAGCAGAGCTTGAGACCCTGGGGAGCAGACTCACATTCCTTCAACCCTCCTAAATACACTAGGAAATAATCTGGTATTGGCTTCTGTCCTGGGGTCCAGCATATCACCTGCACAGCTCCTTCCACACCATCCTTCACACATCCCTAAGTATCAACTGTCTATGTCTGTAGATGCTAGGTGTAGGCCTACACTACAGATATGATCACTCAGGCTTCCTTTGCTTAAGATATACGATGATCCCCGTCAATTCCCATTGAAAACTTTATGGACTGTGTGCCATAAGCCACTGGTAAGTCCCATTATCGTATTTTAAGGGGAATGGTAAGAGATAGAAAGGAGTGGTGGCATGACATAGTGTAGAGTGGAAGAGCAGAAGAAAACAAGTTAGGATTTATGACGCTTTCCTCTCAAGAAGGTACAGTTCTGAGGGGTGGTACTTGGGAGGCAGAGGCAGGCAGATCTCTGTGAGTTCAAGGCCAGCCTAGTCTACAGAGTGAGTTCCAGGAAAGCTAGTACTACACAGAGAAACTCTGTCTCAAAAAAAAAAAAAAAAGTGCAGTTCACAACCATATTGCTTTCTGTGATTTGTGGTAAGTAAAGGTCAAGAATCTAGGGCAGATCTAATTCCTTCAGTGGTCTTGGAATTGGCATATGATTATGAAAATCTTAAATAAAATGGACTGATTTGGGGAAGTGATTAATGCCTGTAGCCCCCTTTCTCTCTGCCTCTCCCCCCTTCCATCAAAATGTAAGTAATTGGGCTGGCAAGACGGCCTAAAAGGTAAAGGTACTTGATGCTAAGCCTGAAGACTGAGTTCAGTCTCCAGGCTGTCCTCTGATCTCCATATGAGCTGAGAGCATGCACCTACCTCCCCCAAAATGAATAAATAAGTATAATTTAAATAAAAAATAATCACAGGGGTCTGTCATTGGGGGAATATCACTAACAGGTGGCTTTGCCTATAAACCACAACCATACATTTTTCTGCCGTGTTTTCTCTGCACCCTAAAGCCTCCTTCTTCCCCTGCCTCTCTGTGTGTGTGTTCCTTTGCATTTCAGTAAAAAGTGAGAGAAATAAATACTAGGCAGGCAAATTTAGCTGTCAGTTCTACTTTTAGCTGTATCCTAGCTACTCTTACAAAGACTTGAACTAGAATTTGGCTTTTGCTTACTAAGTTAACTAAGTTTGGGCCCCTCCCTTTGTAAGCAATGTGTAGAACTAAGCACTTGAGAGTGTTTTCATGGGCTTTGTGCAGCAGAGGATTTCACAAGGTACAAATGTATTTAGGTCATCCATAGAAAAAGAACCAACAGGCATTGTATATCCAGAGATACATAGAAGATAGGTAGGTAGGTCTCTTATTTAGAGTTTCTATTGCTGAGAAGAGACATCATAACCTTGGCAACTCTTATAAAGGAAAATATTTAATTGGGGGGCTTATAGTTTCAGAGGTTTAGTTCATTATCATCGTAGTGGTACATGGTGGCATGCAGGAAGACATGGTGCTGGCTACATCTTGATCCAAAGGCAACAGGAAGGCGTCTGAGACCTGGGCATAGCTTGAGCATATATGAAACCTCAAAGCCCACCCTCACAGTAACTTCCTCCAGAAAGGCCAAAAACAAAGAAACAGACAAAAAAACAGATGATATATTTCCAATATATAATGGCATAGGATGTACATTACTGTTCCAAAATGGAGGGAAGGGATCATAGTGAAGAAATACTGGACCAAAGCAAGGCCAAATACCATCTGGGCAAACTCTAAACTCTGCATCTCCATGTCTGATGTCAAAATGACTTTCTCACTGCCTTGGCATCTCCAACATCTTGGGATCTCCAGGTTTCACCTTCACAGATTCACACAATGGTCTCTCTAGACCTCCATGTAGGGACACCCCTGACACATACCTGGCCTCAGCAGCTTTCCTTAGTCTTGGAGGATGATTTATTTTTTCTATCCTTGACAGTAAAGCCAGAACAACGTGGCTGAAGCTGCTAAGTTCTGCTGCTTGTTGGGACTGGATCATGACCCCCATCATTCAACTACATCTTCACCATCTTTCTGTTTTCCATGGTTTTTTTCACTGACTAAGCTTGAATATTCTGGAACTTGTTCTGTAGACCAGGCTGACCTAAAACTCAGAGATCTGCCAGCCTCTGCCTTCCTAGTACTGAGATAAAAGGTGTGCACTACCACACCTGGCTTTAAGCTTTTCTTTAATTTCTTTTCATAGGCTGGAAACTTAGCTGGGTGGAATCTTGCCCTGAGCTCACCACTCCCTTTATTCCATTTCTTAATCTGTTATCCTTGAACCCAGAACTTAGCTCCATTCTACTTCCTAGTATTCCTTTTCTCCTCAAATTATGCATTTTGCATTTTTCCTTTCTCAGCTTGCTCTTTTTCATTATAAATCTTCATTAGAGTTAACACTGATAACCACATACCAGTCTATACTAGGCTGTTTTGAGATTTCCTCTGCCAATGGAATTAATCCAAAACTCTTCAGTTTAGCCTTAGGCAGACTTTTTGGACAAAGGCAAAAGCACCACATTCTTCACCCAGATATTGCAAGACCAGTCTCTAGGCCACATACCAACATTCTTCTCCTCTGAAACCTCTTGATCTAGACCACTACAACTCAAATCACACCCAGCACCACTGTCTTTCATGCTTCTACTAGGATGGCCCATTAAGCAGCACTTAAAACATTCAACTATTTTTCTAACCCACAGTTCTAAGGTCCATATTTCTTAAAACAAGAGCATGGTCAGGCCTATCATAGCAATACCCCAGTCCATGGTACCAACTTCTGTCTTAGCTAGGGTTTCTATTGCTGTGAAGAAACATCATGACCATGGCAACTCTTATAAAGGAAAACATTTAATTAGGGCTAGCTTACAGTTTCAAAGGTTTAGTTTATTATCATCATGGCAGAACATGACTACATGCAGGCAGACATTGTACTGGCTGTATCTTGACCCAAAAGCAATAGGAAGTGGTCTGAGACACTGGGAGTAGCTTGAGCATATATGAGACCTCAAAGCCCACCTCCATAGTGACATAGTTCCTCCAACAAGGCCACACTCACTCTAATAAAGCCACACCTCCTAGTAGTGCCACTCCTTATGAGCTTATGGGGGCAAATTACATTCAAACTACTGCAGGAGGTAAATAGATAAATGATAGATAAATAAATAGATGATATATAGATAAATAGATGACAGATAATAGATGAATATGTGACCTATAGAAGATGACCAAAAGATGTGCAAACAGACAGACAGACATCTCCAGGAAAAGAGATGTAATGTAAAGTACTGGTTGCTTTTGTTATGAGGACTGAGGAGTCTCAAAATCTGACACCTGTGATGGGAGACCCAGGCTGGCTGTGGTGCAGGTCAAGGGCATAAGAATATGAGTTGGGAATCTGGTCCCGGTCTGAAGGCCTGAGAGCAGGAGCACCGAGGACAGAGGAAGACATGCTCCAGACCACACAGTCAGGTAGAAGGAAGTGTCACCTTAGGCTTTCTTCTACCTTTTTTCTTTGTGTAGACCCTCAGAGGATTGGGTGATGTCCACTCACATTGAGGAAGTCTATCTGCTTTATCCACAATTCAAATGCTCACTTTTCTCTGAAACATCCTCAAAGACATACCCAGAAAGTTTAAGCAGTTACTGAGGTTTCTCTTTTCCAAGTCAAGTTAACATATAAAATCAATGATCACATAACTTACATAATAATGCTATGAAATTTTAAAAATAAAACCCAAAAGAGGAAGAGGATAGAGAAGAGAAGCTACTGAAAGATTATTTTTAAATATTTTAAAAGAAGTAATAGTATTTTAATTATTTCCTTAAGGATTTCATACAATGGGCTATTGATCATATTCACCCATCCCTCTTCATTCTTCCCAGAGCTGCTCTTACTTCCCTACCCTGCCCCAACTTTGTGTCTTTTTAATTTATTTTTTTAAATAACCCATCAAGTATAATTTATGCTATATCAACCTACCAGTGACTACACCCTTAAAGAAGACTGACTCTCCCTCCCCAAAAGCCATCAATTCTCTACAGTTCTTCATTTAGCAGTAGGTTCTCAAGAGTCCCCCCAACACACACACACACACACACACACACACACACACACACACACACACTGAAATATTGACTAGCTTATTATTGTACACATCTTGTGCAGGCAACCACAGAGGCTGTGAGTTCATGAGTGTGGTGGTCCTGAGGATACTGTTGCTCCATTCCACCCTAACCTCAGGCTCTTGCAATATTTCTGCTTCCTCCTTCCACTATGGACCCTGAGCCTTGGGGTTAAATGATACGTATGTCCCATTTGTGCCTGAGTATTCCACGGATACTTGTGCTTTGCACTTTGACCAGTCTGAGTTTCTCCATGAACCACCATCCACTGCACAAAGAAACTTCACTGCTGAGGTCTAACTACACTAATCTATGTGTACAGAGACAGAAATTTAGAGATCAGTTTGATACTCTGTCCATTTAACAGAATAATAATAGTTAAGTTTATCCCTTGGCCTCTGAGCTCCCAAACCATGAGTTGTTGGCAAGATTTACAGTGCCAAGAATGGCTTTCCTTCTGTGGAGCAGGCCTTTAATAGTTGGTTACCTCTATAACATTCATGCCACTATGGCGCACATGGGCATTATCTTGCCACGAGGGGTCTATTTTTAAGTGGGTTGGAGAGAATATTTTTAGTTGCAGTTTGAATGTGATGGAGCTTCTCCAAAATGTTTAGGATTTTGCTGCAGAAGTCCTGAAATAAAAAGGAAATTCTAAAGTTAGAACCATGTTTAGGACTTGTGGTTAAAGAGTAAGAGTATGGGCTGACCAAATATGGTGGAGGTTGTTTCTGTAAACAATTTCCAAAGCTCACCCACAAGTGTTATTTTTAACCTATTCCACATAGTGGCCTAATGCTGATTGACCAGTTCTGGGACACGAATGCCTTGCACTTTTTTGTAAGCCTATGTGCTTCTAGGGATATTTGAGAGCACTAGTGAGTGCTCATATGTTGTGGAAACAGTGCTAATGGGGTAAGAAGGCTCAGGGCACAATATAATCTCACCAAAAGCTGAATCAGATCACAGAAGCATCCTTGTATCCAAATATCTAATAATTTCAGAATAAGAACCATGCTTTAGAAAAAGATCCTTTGATGCCTCTTTTTTTCAATTTACCTGTTTTTCTACTTTAAATGAGTGCTCTGGTGGAAAAAAACCAAAAAACAAAAAACCATAACTATCTTAAATCCCCATCATCTCACTGTCGTGCTCCTGGTTTTATGTTGATGAGTCTGTTTTAATAGCACATCCCAAAGTCTGGAGGTCAGTGGGGTAAAAACTGTAAAAAGCACTTTAGAAGATTGCAAACATATTACACACTCCAGCCTCACAGGAATGAGTTGTTATTTCTATAACAAAGCCATGACTGCCATCACTGCAGGAAAGCTTGAAGGGTGGAATATCAAGGAAACGGTTAAGAAAGGAGTGGGTGTTCTCTACAAACCACAGTTAAATTCACTGAGATCACACACCCCCATCACCACAATTCAACACAGAATGTCAGGAGATGGGATGTCGTCCATCAGCACTGACTTGAGGAGTCAGCTTCCTAGTGACAGCAGTTTCAACACAGAACTTTCTGTGTGTTCCCCTTTCTACAGGTAACTTCTTCTAGAAAGCTTTGAAGTGCTTTGTTTTTCACATTAGTAATATCTTGTTAACTTGAGTATTTCAGTACTTTAATAATTTGATTTTGTCTGTATAAATGGCTTCTATTCTTCGGAAATTTCATACATGAATGCACGTATTTGGGTCTTATCCACCACCTCTCCCCACAACCAACTTCTGGACCCACACAACCTCAAATCCTCCACCCAACTTTATGTCTTCCTCTTTTCTTTTTCTGTAACTCACTGAGTCCAGTTGGTGTTGCCCATACGTCCATGGATGTAGGATGATTCACTGGAACACAAGCAGCCTACTGTGGGCCACACAGGTGAAGAGAACTGACTACCTCCCTTAGTTCCTGTCAGTGGCCAGTAGTTCCTCTGCTAGGGGTGGGGCCTTCTGTGTCCCTTCCCAGTCCATGCTGGAGTGCTGACTGGCTTTGTACAGGCAGTCACAGCTGCAACAAATTTATGACTGCAATGGCCTTGTCATGTTCAGAAGACACGACTGCATAGTAGTCCTCACCAGCACTTGCTTTACAGTCTCTCCTCTGTGTGTGTGTGTGCGTGTGCGTGTGTGTTTGTCCACCTGTCTGTGTGCATATATATATATATATGTATATATGTGTATGTATATATATATGTATGTATATATATGTATGTATATATATGTATGTATATATATGTAAGTATGTGTGTATATATATATATAAAATGGCTTTATCAAACAACCACAGAGTTAGTTATCTCTCTTCCATCTTCTGTCCTACCCTCTGACCCCCTCCTCATTTAAACCTTCCCCTATCACTCCCCTTTGCTTCTTCATTCCACAAGGATGAAACTTTATTTTCACACATAACTGATTTAACAATCTTTTCCCCTTTTTGTAATAAATATATATATATAATAAATTTAGTACTTAATAAAGATGTATGGACTAAAGGGTATACTGTGTGACTCACTGGGCCTCCGAGATATTTTTTTTTTATTTCGTTCATTTCGTTTTAGGGGGAATTGTTTTGTTTTTGGTTTTACTTTTAAATTTTGTTTAAGATGGGATGTTACAAGGACAAAGGGCAGAGGAAGTGGGGGGAAGGGGAGATGAGTGGAATTGGGATGCATGATGTGGAATCCACAAAGAATCAATAAAAAGTTTCGCTGTGAAATGTTGTTCTGTACGCTGTGAATGTGTGTTGCTCCGATTGGTTGATAAATAAAATGCTGACTGGCCAGTAGTCAGGCAAGAAGTATAGGCAGGGTAAGCAGACAAGGAGAATTCTGGGAAGAGGAAGGCTGAGTGAGGAGTCACCAGCCAGACACAGAGGAAGCAAGATGACAAGGCAGAACTGAGAAAAGGTACCAAACCACATGGCTAAACATAGTTAAGAATTATGGGTTGATTTAAATGTAAGAGCTAGTCAGTAATAAGCCTGAGCTAATGGCCAAGTGGTTATAATTAATACAAGCCTCTGAGTGATTATTTTATAAGAAGCTGCAGGACTGTGGGTGAAAGAAATTTGTCTGGACTGCGGGGCCTGGCAGGACACTGGAAAACTTCCAGCTATGAAGTTTTTTTTAAAATTTAGCACTTAAATGTTTTCAGCATCCACTTAATTATCATTAAGCATCATTAACTATACAGTTAATTATCACCAACTCCCACCATGCTATGTAACCATTAACATTATCAAAATATCCTGAAGCTTTTTATAATCCCAAACAGAAACTCCATGTCTGCTGAATAGTAACTCTTCGCTTTTTCCTCTTGGCTCCTGGTAGCCCTGTGTACTTTCTGTCTATCAATGCATTTACTACCTTGATGCCAGTGAAATTATTAATCCTTTTGTGTCCATATTATCTCACTCAAAACATTTTGCCAAGAGTTCATTAGTATTGTAAGTTTATAGCACAACCCCATTCCTTTTTAATCCTGAGTATCTCCGTCTTAGCAAAAATACCATACCTTATAAACAGTAAAGTCTCAGCTGCTGCCGCCAACAGTCTGGTGTTTGGTTCATAGCTGATGTCATCCCAATGGTAATGGTCATCATGTGGAGAAAGGAGCAAGGCAGCTCCCCAGAGCCTCTATGATGAGAATTCTAATCCCTTTCATGACTCTCTACCATTGCACAGGTGATATTATAATACACCTAAGGATAAGTCCTAGGTTTTGTTTATGGCTGGTGGACATTTGGCTGCTTCAATTTGGTTATTGTTACTGATGCTGCTATGAACAATGGTATACAAGCATTTCCTCCCTTACTTTCCCTTCTTTGGGATAAAACTAGGCCTGGGATTGTTGGAGCCTATGGTAACTTTCTGTTTAGCTTTTAAGGAACCACAAAACATTTTCCGCAGCAGCCACACATGACATTCCCATCAGTGGTGTTCTCATTTCTTCCCATCTTCCCACTACTGTTTTCCCATTTCTCGGTAACGGCTATCACAGTGAGTATGAATTATAGTTTGTTGTAGTTTTGGTTATTTTTTCCTGTGGCTAGTTATGTTGAGTATCTTTTCACATGTTTATTGGCCATTTATATAGTTATTTAGAGAAACAATCTTTCTCAGCCCTTTGCCCATTTTGGAGTTGGAGTGTTTGGAGGTTTTGCTGCTGCTGTTAGGGTATGGACATTCTTCATACACTGTGTGTGCATAGTTGTTTAAATAGAGCTCCTCATTCCTCGGACAGAATACTGTGTTTTTAAGGTCTCTTTTTATGGCGAACATTGAAATTATTCTGCGTTATGTTAACAAAGCTATCTCTAAATATCAGTTGTCTTGTCTCTAACATTACCAATGATAGGTGTCTTCTTTGATAAACATTGACATACAGGCAAGAGATAAGTTACCAGTAATTTATTATATGGAAAAACTCAGCTTGGTAATTGTGAAACAAAAGTTATTTCCATTAAAGAGAACAGTAATGTCCAGCTTGCCAAATTAAATTCATGGTACATGGTAGCCATTTAACAACATGCTTCTCAGCTTCCATCCCCATCCCCCATTCTCCTTTCCCTGAGGCTCCAGTGAATTTAAAAGGTGCCTCTTCAGAGGTAGACTGACAATAAAGCTGTGGAAGCTTAAGTTTCAGAGCCTCTCTCTTGGATGGGTGCCGTCTGAGATGCGTAACCCAATTACAGACTTGCAATTTTTGTTTTTTAAAGAAGTGCCCCCTCCTCCAGTTTTATAGGCTTAAAGCCCACAAAATCCAGATGTGCCTCTCAATGTTTCTTCCATCTGAAGCCCTTGTTTAATTACTGCTGCTCTGCTGGAAAGCCAGAGTGAGTCTGCTGCTAAGTACAGAGTTATTTATGACGGGCTTTCCTCCTTGCAGGGTTTCTGCTCTGGAGTGCCAAGCTACCACACTGCTTACAGAAGGGAATGGGCTGTGGGTATCTCCAGGCAGCAGCCCCGGCATGCTCTGTTGGCTTGCACAGAGTTCTGCCAGCGCATAGTGCTTGCTTAGCTCTAGGGACTTAGAAGAACATGTCGACCAAATTCTGGAACCGTGGATCCTAGTTGTGCATTTAAAACTGTGCATAGACTTTCATGCTCCACACAAATCCACAGATAGAAACTTCTGTTTATACAGTAGAAACTAAGATGTCGCTTGTAGAGTTGATGATAAATCTTTGACAATTAAGCAGCTACCTAGGCTTATCGGGGCCTTCTGACTCTTTAACTAAGTAAGATTTAATTGAGAAAATAAAAGAACTTTGGTTAAAATTTAAATCAGAACATATTCTCTCTTGTTTAGCTGCAAGACATTATTGGAAAAAGAATTATTCATCTATATAAATGTATTTTATATTATCTTATTTTCCCTAGAAGTTATAATAATTCAGATGGTTTATATGAGTATATCTGAGCAAAATATCAGCAAAGCCCTCTGCTAAGGCCTCTCTCTTTATAATTAAATCTGATTTTTCTACCTCTTGCAACTTCTCTTTTTCTTGTTTGCTTTTTAAAAAAATTTAAATAGTATTGATTTAATGATATAAAATGTTATTCACAAAGAAGTTGGTGATTTTTTTAGTAATCAGTTAATTTAACTTGTTAAACATAATTGCAGAAATTTTATTTCTCTAGTGAATTCTTCCTAAACTGCTTAGTATTTGAACATATAACATTTTTAAAAACTTTATCTATTCTTTTCTCATACAATACATCCTGACCACAGCCTCCACTCCCTCCACTCCTCCCAGGCCCCCCACTTTCCCTCTCCCCCAGATCCATACTCCCTGTTTCCCCTCAGAAAAGACCAGGCCTCCCAGGGACATCAACTCAACATGGCACAAGACACAATAAGACCAGGCACAAACCCTCACATCAAAGCTTGGCCCAGTAGGAGGAAAAAGGTCCCAAGAGCAGGCAAAAGAGTCAGAGACACCCCTACTCACACTCTAGGGGTCCCCCTCCCCCCACAAATAAAACCCACCAAGCTAGCAACCATAACATATATGCAGAGCACCTAGGTCAGACCATGCAGACTCCGCAATTGCCATTTCAGTCTCATGCTCTCCTAGTGTCTCAACACCTCTGGCTCCCACAATTCCTCCTCCCTCTCTTCTGTAGGAGTTCCTCTGAGCTGGGAGGGTAGGGACCAGATGGAGACCTTCAACCTGGCTCTCTCCACCTAGTACTTGGCTGTGGGTCTCTATATCTGCTCACATCTTTTTTCTTTTCCTTTCTCTTCCTCAACAATTCCACCCCAAATCCTCTAGTTGGTTCAGAGCAAGGTATGCATGCACGAAAGGGTACCCAAACATTGGCTACCAGAACCCAGTCACTGCTAGGGTCATCCGAGTGAGCAGTAGGATGCGGCATAGACTCCAGAGTGAGTTTGGAAGCTCTATATACATGGGTAAAGACAACAGCATCAGGAGCTGGAATCCATACAGGGAAATGCATAGAAGATTTAAGATTACTGAAAACAGTGGGGGAATGGACTGTCTGTTGACAGACAACAGTCACAAAATGTGGAAAGGGAGAAAACCGGAACTAATGTTTGTGATGTCGGCAAGTGAAAGTATTGATGTGAACTGAGAGATGCCATTACTTAGAGAGATATGAACACTTCAAGTTGTCAGCCCTCCCAGTCTCTCACTTTCCACTATACCAGAACTAAGTCTAGGAATGAACAATTCACTGGTTTTAAGTCATGCCGTAATGTTCTGCACAGGCTGAGACACAGTCGCCCTTTGTCCAGCGCATCCACACTGTATGCACTATCTGTCCTTTCGCTACTCAAGAGCTACCAGTCGACTTTTGGGTCAACTGCTCAACTACTGCACTTCTGGGGTTCAAGTAACACTTAATGGTGGCCCAAAAGTGTGAGAACAGTGATGGCGGCAATGTTAATGTACCAAAGGGAAGCCATGGAGTGTTTTCTTTAAGTGATAAGGCAGGGGTCATCAACATTATCATAAGCATGTAACATGAAAAACGTAACATACTATGCACATTTTCAGACATGCATCTGAGAATGTGTCCTCTGAGAACCAGTAGAAACAATGTCATTGAATCATGAAATTACCCACTCAAGTTAGCCTCTACCACGGGAAAAACGTTATAATCAATAAATACCTTGTACAACAGGAAACTACTTTAGTTGTGAGAGGAAGTGAATGCATGTATGATCGAGTGTGTGTGTGTGTGTGTGTGTGTGTGTGTGTGTGTGTGTGATAGCTAATGACTACTGAGACACCTTAGGAGTACCAAAGGCAAGTGAGCATGTCTAGCTGTAGATCATACAGATCACGGTATCCAAATACTATTGTATCTTAAAAGAAACCAAAACTAGTGTAGAGAATGTCTAAAGTATCTTGGACCCATAACTTAGCAAGTGCCAATAGAATGGTGGGGACCCAGAGAGCAACACAGAAGCCACCTGGAGAGAGCTCCAACTAGGGGCGACTTAAGCAGCAAAATTAATATTAATGAATGACAGACCCCTAAATACAATAGGAATCCCTGAGTCCATACTATAAAAGTGAACAAACTAAATATTTGGTAGTGAAAAGATCATTTACATAGTTTCCAAGTAATGCCACACAAGATACTTTTTAATTACAAAGGCTCTCCCCTTAGAGGAGGCTAATTTTAGCAGAGACTCTCTGCAACTCTCGCAGACTTGAGTGACCAGAATGAACATCTTCATTAACGGGACAAGCTGAGTTCCTGTATTACAATAATCTGTTATCACTTGCGATGCCTACATTTACAGTTCAAATCTAAACATGGAAAAAAATAAAACCAAAATTTGTGGTCCTTGTTCTGGTTTCATTCCTGTTGCTGGGATAAAATGTCCCAACTAAAAGCAGCTGGGGCAGAAAGGGTTTATTTTAGCCCACAGTTTATCCTAGTAAGGAAATAAAGGTGGCAGGCACTTAAGACAGCTGCTCACACCACATCCCCATGCTCACCTGCTTACTTGCTTTCCTGTGTTCAGCTTCATTTCTCTACTTGTATACCAGTGGTTGGTTCTCAACCTGTGAGTTGCAACATTTTCACAGGGGTCACCTAAGACCCTTGGAAAACACAGAGATTTATATTACGATTCATAACAGTAGCAAAATTACAGTTAGGAGGTAGCAACGAAAGTAATGTTATGGTTGGGGTTACTACGGCACAAGGAACTATATTAAAGGGCTGCAGCATTAGGAGGGTTGAGAACCACTGTCGGATACAGTCCAGGCCCCTTGCCTTGGGAATGGCGCCACCAGGAGTGGGCTGGGTCTTCCCCACATCATCTGACACTAGTAACCCAGACACATCTCCATGGACACATACACAGACCAACCCAATATGACTAATCTCTCACTGAGAATCTCTCCCCACGTGATTCTAAATCAAGTCAAGTTGAAATATAAAGCTCACCATTACAGTACTCTATAAGAAAAACTACCTGGAATCAACAAAAATGTCAGATTCCAAGATTTTCTCAACGGTTTTGGTTAGGGGGATTACGGAGATGTCAGCTGTACAGTGCTGGCTGTTCCACACGGAGGGAATTGTTGGAATAGCTAAATGGTGTCTGTGAGGGAGCTCAGTGTGGAGAAGTGCTTGCCACGCAAGCCTGATGACCTGAGTTTGATCTCCAGAACCCACTGTGAAAGGAGAAAATCGACTCCTGAAAGTTGTCCTCTGGCTTACACATGTGCTGTGACACGCAGGTGCCCTTACTCAGGCACACACACAAAATACATACACGCACACATACATGTATACATATATACATATAAAAGTACACAAAGCACACACGTTCACACACAAATAATACCAAAAATTAAAAATAATAACCGAATGGAACTTGAAGGTGCTGGTAATGTTCCGGTGCTGCCTTCGTGGTTTTGGAAACTGTGAATACAGAGGAAAACGTTGGCATAAAATATGCCAATCTTAGTATTTGGAGAGGTTGGCTACTTCCAGACTTTTTAAGCCCACAAGGCCTTGTCACCACACTGTCCTTACAATTCTTCTGTTAGCTTGAGGTTGTTTCAGAACAAAGGGGAAATTTTAAATTGCTAAAATCGTATGTAACTATTCAAACCCACACAGGGTGAGGACTCTGTGCTTCTGGTGGGTCATCTGGCCTGTCCTGAGAGTCTGTCCTAACACCTTTCAATAGCTTCAACATAGATTTATTTATGGCTGCTTTAAGATCTCATTCAATTTCTAAATTGCACGTAGACTGTTATATCACGATTAAGAGCTCTTCTGTGAAGACATTTGATGATTCAAACAATCTCCCTACCCCAAAATCAAAGGAGACAGTGGAGATGACAGTCGAGTCCCGTGACCCAGAATCAATCCATCTTGAAAACCACCGTCAGAGGAGCTGGAGAGGCGCCTCAATTGTTTAGAGCACTCCTGCTCTTCCAGCGGACCCAGGTTCGATTCCTACCACCCACATGGTGGCTCCCCACTGTCTGTAACCCCAGTTCCACAGGATCCGACACCCTCTTCTGGCTCCACCAGGCACTCTCTGCAAGTGAGGCAAGACATCCATGCAGGCAAAACCCTCACATACACACAAAACCAATAACAAAAAGAGTGTGTTAGCGCCCCTGTGGCTCGGAGACCTTTGTGCGGGGCGCTTATATGGAAACCGTTAAACAACTTCAGGAGAGCCTGATGGGCAGCTCCAATGCTCCCTGCTGGTAACTGTGAGTTAGTCCCTTCATCTGCACTCTGAACCTTCACAATATGTTTTGTTATCTCAGGGAATCACACAAAAAAACTTTAAAGCTTATAATTTAAGTGCCGCATTGGAGCGTGCTCACTGGGGAGCTCAGACCACCCCTCTCTCTTAAGGAAATTTGGGGAGCATGGTACTTGTCTATGCTGCTTCCCACACAGTCCAGCAGGTGGTAGCCTAGACAGGGACAAATCTCTTCCTTCCCCTTCCCCAAGTGACAAGCAGACCTACTTGAAAACCAGGAACTATATGGTTGTACCTTCTCTTCTCCATGGAGCAGAAGGATTTCCTAGGTTGCTCTCTGGATGGGTATTAGGATAGACACCACCCACCACAAAAAGGAGGCCAAAATAATTCTGTGTTTGGGTGTGATCATGCAGTATTCCAAACCTGTTTCATTTTTTTTTTCTTGTTTTCTTAATGTTTTCCAGAAATTCCTCTGATTTTATACCTCTTTGCCCTGATTTCTGTGACATGGCTTTGGGGAGGACTGCATATGGCCTACCGACACTTCTGGATGCTGGTTCTCTTCGTCATTTTCAATAGCCTACAGGTAAGCCAAGCCTTACAAGGCCACATGCATTAAATGAATGCCAAACCCAACTGTCAATGTTTGAAAAGTAAGAGTCTACATACAGATGAGTTTGGGTGCACAATGACATACAAAGTTTTAGAAGAATGTGGTGGGGGCCAAACAGCTAACATCTGAAATATGTCTGGAGTTCCAACTTACCCATCATCCACACATGGAAAGGAAAATATTTACTTGTTTCTTTTCAGCAACATTAAGCAACTGCAAAAATATGTTCTTTATGGATAGTTATAATCAGATAGCAACCATGTAGGACCGATGCACATATATGGACCGTAGCTGTGTCTAGACATTAGGTCCGTTGACCTAATGTAGTGAAATGGATGTTTAAACAATTTCCTCTTAAATCCTAATGTTTAGATATAAGAATATTTCAGTGACTAAAAAAATGATTTGACCCTTTCTTGAGTCCAGTAATGGCAAGTTTAAATTAATTTTACAAATATGCTTGGGTAGTATGACTAAAAGCTATTAGTGCTTCTTAGTGCTTTGGCTAAATGGGAAAATGTTGCATCCTGAAATTATCAAATGGAACAAATGAGCATATTTTTCTTATTTTCCAAAGTGAAAAAAATCCCTTAGACTAAAATAATGTAATGAAATTGCCAAGAATACTTTTCTGTAGTCATTATTTTGTAATAACTTGTAAAACATGTATATATGCTGCATATATACATACAATTAGAGTCATAGCACACAGCTGAAATATGATTCAGTGGTAGAGCATTTACCCAGCACACACAAGACCCTTGTCCAAACCTAGTCTTAAAGCAGAAGAAGGGAAGAAGAGGGGGAGACAAGTTCTTTAATCAGAATAGAGCTTACCTGATGACATTTAATCACAGTACATTATCTGGTTAGGAAGGGAAAAACATCAAGTGACCTAAGAGTTTGGAATCAGGTGGAACACGGGCATCTCTGTGTAGGTCAGTGGAGCACTTACTTAAACTGCCAGGCAGTTCACTGGTGCTGCCAATACCTAGAGAAGATGGCCATGCCCCTGTGGGACTGGTGATTGAAATGAGTAAGCAATTAGCTACAAGTTATGCTGTGGCAGGTGACATATAAGTGGAGTGTTGTGAGAGCTGAGTAAGGGTCATTTCCCTCTGCCTGTGCCAGCACGCAATCCATGTGATGTGCACAGGTAAGCCAGTAGGTCAGAGGCCCTGCCTTGGCCAGCTTTGGACACCTAGATTATGGCAGAAATGAGATCAAAGTCCACATTGACAGCCTGCTGTTATGTGACAAAACTTTTCCTGGGGAGACAAAACACACTCATCTACTTACCCCAGATAGGCAGCCCACATCAGACCAAAGCACAGGTACCACCATAGTCTAACTTGGTTGACCAATGAGCTCGCTTGGGGTTACTTAAGGAGTATGGGTGAGGGGTCGTTTACAGGAGCAGAAATGACTCAAAGACAGCTGCATCACCAAAGCCCACCCCAGCATGCGTGACAGCTCACCACAGCTGGTCCCCAGGAGCACACTGCACAGCCTGCAGGCCCCTCAGCAGGTTGGAAAGCATCCTTTCCAGGTGCCTCCAATGTCTAAGCCTCTTCCAGGCAGCTCGGCTGGTTTCTGCTTCTTCTACACAGCTGGTCTGGTCTCTTTTGAAGCTGAGCTTATATTCTGGCGTCTTTTTTGTAACTGGGCTCCATATACTCTGTTGGGGAAGGGCATCGTGGATCTAGTTAGTACCTGGGCCCTCCTCAATCTGATTTTTAGGGATGTAGCTACCTGTTTAAGACACTCCCCTGCAGGATGGAATGTTGTGATCTCAGAGAAAAGTGTTATACAACACCGGCACAAGTGGTACATAGGAGTGATTCGATTTTCAAATATTTGCTGCAGACCTTTAAAATTGAGAAACACTAAAAATCTGAATTTCTGACTTGTTACAGAGCCATGCTTGCATGGTGGTGGTTTTCAGGTTTTCAGGTTCCGATAAGAAGCCGTGTTTGTATAGATAGAGTATGTGAGCTCGCGTTGTCTGTGGCGTGCTCTATTGCTTCTACCGGAATCCATAACACCCCGCATGCTTTTTAGACAAATGAAAAATGTGTAGGTATCAACAAGCTGTTTCAGGCTGAGAAAACAGTGTTGGCTGAGGTTGTAAAAGAAGAAAATAATTAATAGTGTCTAGATTAGGAAAAGCGTTGACAGTAGGGGGAAAGGTGAGAGGAGACAGAAAGGGCAGGCTGACTGAAATACCAGCTCCCCGTACGCTCTCGGGATGGTCGGCAGCAGCCTCATCCAGGGGGAAGCCTTCAGGCTTGGGTGTTTTGATTTTAATCTTCTTCTCCCTTTGAAAGGCGTGGCATGCTCATATACTCATGCTTAGCCTTTCAGAGAATATCTAGAAATGTTCAGGAGGGAATACTCAAAAGAGACACTGTGAGCAGGCAGGCTGTTGTCATCTGAGAGATGAGTATTCTGACCGTGTTCCTAAGGTGAGGGCCAGTGACAGGTTTTAGAACTGTTGAGGTTTGTGTAGTGGTTGAATATGCAAATGTAGAGTGTAGGAGAAGAACATCATTGAGAAATTCCCGACTTGAGTGCTGAGTGGACGCGGACATCTTCGATCACATAAAGACCATGGTTCTGGAGAATACACAGTGGAGCCGGTGAGGTTTTGGAGACACCGTTAACTTCAGCAACATTTTTGTGACTGGGTATGTGGAGATCCCAAGTGACAGGGATTGTTAAAGCGTGATCGGAGAGCACAGAGGAGAACCAGGCTAAGAGTTTGGAGTCGCTGTAGAAAAGAGAACTTCAACAAGATGCTGTCCCTACTCCACAGCTGTGAAGAAACCAATAGGAAGAGAACATAGGAGCAATGTAACTTCATGGGATGGCTCCAAAACCTTTCTATGCATTCACGGTCCCTCTGTTACAGGAAGGAGGCTACCAATCATCAAATCATTAGGCTTCACTTCCAGAGCTGCCCTTACAGTATCTGGGTGAACTCTGAAACTACAGTTCTGACAAGTTTTTGAGTGATGTCGAATCAGCGGTTTAGGGGCTACAGTTCGAATGGAGGAGGCAGGAAAAAATGGGGCAGGATTATAGTTTGGGAAGAAAGGATGCTTCACAGAGGAGGCTTTGGAGCCTTGTGAAAAAGAACCAACAAGGGAGAGACTGTAACACAGGTGCCGTGTAAGGTCAGTCTGAGGCAGGAAGAGCAGAAGCACAGGGCTTCTCTGAGGAGGTGAGGAGACACGCCTGCCAGCTGGAGATGGATATCTCCTCCTGTCAGTGGTAGACAGGAGAGATGCTGCAGCGGAGAGATGGGATTCCTGTCTCACAGTCGCTCAAGCCGAGCAGCAGGGTCGTGTGTGGAGAGCAGTGAGTTGAAAGCTTGAGGTGACCTGACAGAAAAATCGGGCAAAGTAACTCAAGCTGTGTCGGAAAACGGTCAAGAACTGAAGTCGATGTGCTTCGGTGGGCTTTACCTTCGTAATGGAGTCCACGGGAAGTCCTTAAATCAGCCCTTCTCAACCTTGGGGTCACCACCCCTTTGGCAAACCTCTATCTCCAAAAATATTTACATGATGATTCGTGACAGTAGCAAAATTATAGCTATGAAGTATCACCAAAAATGATTTTATGGCTGGGGGTCACCACAACATGAGGAGCTGTATTAAAGGGTCTCAGTGTTAGGAAGGATGAGGACCACCGCATCAAATCAACACAAACTGTAAGGCTGTAGTAGGAGCCTCTATAATCTACTGAACTGCATACTCAGGGGCTAAGCTCTGAAGCAACTGTGCTAAGTATAATGTTGGATTTCATTGGAAGATAGAAAAATTACTATCTCTTCTTTGAAGTCCTTATTACAAGCAAAGTATAAGTGAAAACTAAAAATATGTAAGACGAATCTTTAAAAGGTCTTATTAATAAAAAAAAAAACTGGAGCCAGATATAGGGGTAAAAACTGAGAGATCAGAGGAATAGGACAAACCATAGCCAACCTCACCTTACCAGCTCCTCAGCCTCCAAAGAGACCTACTTCCTGTATACCCACGCCTATATGCCTTTCTGTCCCTGCCCTCTTACTTCCTCTCTCAGCCCAGCTACATCACTTTCCTCTTTCTGTCTAGCTCTATTACTTCCTATCTGTCTATACAGACCTCCAGACCTTTATGGTTGACTACTGTTGGAATTTAAAGGTCTTGCTACCAGTATGGCCTTGAACTCACAGAGATCAGGATGAATCTCTGCCTCCCCAATGATAGGATTAAAGGCATGTGCTACCATTGCCTGACCTCTATGTTTAATATAGTGGCTGGCTTTTTCCTCTGATCTCCAAGTAAGCTTTATTTATTAGAGCACAAATAAAATATCACCACAAAGTATTTCAAACTCACATTTAATGAGCTTAATTTCCTCTATGTGGCATTACCGAAGCAAGGACTCTGTGTGACATTACTGTTTGGTACCCAGCACCTGGCATGTTCCTGATACCAGGGACTCAGTAAATCAGTCTTCAAAGTCATGGTGCCTCTTAAGGAGCATTTGGAAATGGTCGTTTCTCTGGAGTTGCTTGGCTTAATTTATGAACTGCCTTGGGTCTTCAAACTAAGCCCTTCCACACAGTACACCTGTAGAGTGGTAGGATCTCCCAGGTATGTTCCATGATCTGTGGTTAAATTTTTGTTGGGTTTTTATGACCACAAAATTATATTGTGTATTTGTGCTTGCATTATATATTTTGCTCAGGGGTTCTTGCCTTATCTTTTTAAATCCAGATCATTATGATGCCATGGGTCCTATGAGACCAATGATTTAAAAATGTATTTATTATATAGTTTTTGGTTTTTGGGGTTTTTTTTTTGTTGTTGTTGTTATTGTTTTATGTTTTTCGAGACAGGGTTTCTCTGTGTAGTTTTGGTTCCTGTCCTGGATCTTGCTCTGTAGACCAGGCTGGCCTCGAACTCAGAGATCCGCCTGGCTCTGCCTCCTGAGTGCTGGGATTAATGGCATGCACCGCTACCGCCTGGCCTTGTTTGATATATTTTAAATAAGGAAAATTTACCACTTGAAATAACTGTCAGAAATGCATTAATTACTGAAAGACCCAAGTTGGACTATCACACTACTAATAGAGTTGAGCATTTGGGAACATATTCATGTAAATTTATATATTTTAAAGTGTAATAAATAAATACAAAAGCAAGGTTAGAATAAAAGTATCATTCTAACTATGTTTATTATTATGTCTAATACTCAATAACCTATGAATTGTAAAAAAAAAAGCAAACAAAATAAAAAACAGAAATTTCCCCAAGAACTAAAGTCTTGTTCAAATTCTTATTGGTCTATATTTACTAGTTATATTCCTTGGGCTTTTTTGTGTCTTGGTTTTTTTTTTTTTAATCCACTGGGTATTATAAGCAAAATACACAGAATAAATATAGGAAATGCCTTTTAAGTTTGGATTCTAAGAATTTTTTTCCTTATTTCAGTAGCTAATAGAAAAGATGTAAGCATAATCATATCTGATCTTGCTACCTTCCCATGATACTTTTGATGTACTGTGGATAGACCCTAATATCTATTTTGCTTCATTTCATGTCAGGGTAGGGCTCCAAGGCTGCTAAACAGGAAGCAGTATTTCCTTACTTGTCTGCCATGCTCAAATCCCAGGACCCTTTCTTTCATGTTCCTGGCTGGGCTTTCTCAGATCACTGATCACGGTGTCTACCGCCCAACTCACCTCCCAACAGCTTTCCAGCTCTGGTAAAAAACAGAACTTCTTCCTTAGCAATGTCGGGAAGGACCATGCCGCCCCAACCTCACCTGCATCCATATAGGAATCAGTGACATGGTAGCCCAGGCTCCAGCCAGGGTCCAGCTGGTTCCGTGTACCGATTCCGATGGTGGAGAGAGTCAAATGATCCTAAAACACATGGTGGATTGAGCACCAGGAGAAAGGATCTTCTTGCCAATAGGAGAGATCAGGCCAAAATAACAGATGTCCACTGTACATACTTTCTAAAGCTCCTTGTTCATTAATTCCAGTTTTGAGGAAGCCAAGGACAGCTGTTGTCAAACTACTCAAGGAACTTCAGTGTCTCTGTGTTGCTGCCAAATTCCTAATAGACAACATTTCTTTAATCCCCCATTACATCATTGCAGTAACTCCCATTTTAAAAGCAAAATGAATTGACTTTGACATTTCTTTTTAAAAAGTTTTTTTTTTTAATTATGTGATGTCGGGGGAGGTCTGTACATATAAGTACAGGTGCCTGAGCAGACCAGCGTGTCGGATTCCCTGGAACTGCAGTTACAGGCAGCTGTGAGCCACCTGATGTGGATGCTGGGAACTGAACCCAGATCCTCTGCAAGAGCAGTGTGTGTTCTTAACCTATGAGTCATCTCTCCAGCATGAGTTTGTCATTTCTTAGTGGATTCTCACTACTATTTATAGATCTGGTTTCTTGAATTATTTAAGCCAAAGTATATCCAAATTTGTTTAACAATGAAGGAGAATAATTACCAGGCTGATATTTGGCTGGGAGGCATAAGTAGGACCCCATCAATCATTAAAATACTGAAATATTACTACCCAAACCCACTGAATCTGTTCCATGCTTCTACAGATCTCATAAACATCCCCAGATTTCAGCCACAGAAAGACTAACACTTAACTAGTCTGGGAACTCATGGTGCTCCTCCTGCACAAGACACAGTACCGCTTGGATTGGACAACACCCAGGCCATAGTTATCATTAAATATTGCAAATCACGGCAGGGATCTTCAGCATGGTTCTGTGTTTAATCAGAACCAGTCAGTGTCAGTCTGATGTACATCATTTAGTTCAGGTTTTCTTCTGTTTCTTGCACTGTCAAAATTTTACTAGATGGCAGAAAAAAATAAACTAATGAGATACAAAATGGAGTCTCCCTTCCCAATCCTTGCTTTGGAATCCCCCACTTAGCATCCTGTGTAGCTCACTGCAGGTGTCTGCTTAAATACAGTGCACATTTAGTTTTAGCAGCTTTCTTTGGAGGATAAACAGTTCTTGGGAAATGCGCATTGTTAAAATAATCAGTTACAGAGAACTAATTGTTTCAAGACACTCTCTTCACTATTGCCTTCCAATAGCCAAAAAGCCAACAGTAATAAGAAATGTCACTTTGTTTCCATTAGAGACTAGCACATGAACTATTCATGAAGAGTGAAAAAGCAGTCTTCCCTCTTCCCAGAAAACCCTGGAATAAACATGTAGAAGCCAGGGGAGGCTGGGACTCTTCATCTCCTCATTGATTTATCCCAGAGCTGTGTCAAGTTCACTGGGGTGGGGGAGGGGATGAGGCTGGGGATGGGCACAGACTATGTTTGTTTTGTAGAGAAGACTGAGAGTTTAATGAACGCCTTCTGCACTCTTCAAAGCACCCTGAACATCTCCATAACTTCTCAAATAAATACACAGAAGCTGAGAGGAGCAGGTGTATTTTAACATCTCTCAGCCACTTCTCCCCAAGCTCTCCAGGTTTTGGTACCATATGGTCTGATGGAATGTCTGTTTATGTGAACTTCTCACTCCTTCTGACAATGAATGACACTCTCAGAAAGCTGCAGGATTTCTGCTTTGGCAGGAGCTTGGTTTTCCAGGTATGCACTTCTGAAGCTGATCTGCCAGTAAGCAGCATCCAATCAAGTAGTGGGACCTGTGTTAGGTGGCCACATAGCAGGGACTTCCTGAAGCTGACTCTGGCTTTCCTAAACAAGTGCCTCAGTTTCCCCTGCCCCAGTGCATCCATTCTATCCGTTAGCTGGTTTCCTCATGGTATTGTTGGTTTTTTGTTTTTCCTTTTTTTTATTTTTTGGGCCCTCTTATACCCCCCTTTTTTCAATTCACATTAACCGTGTAGCATGCTCCTTGAGTGTTTATCTGGGAAAACATTTAGCATACTATAATACACAAAATTGCAAGCTTACCAGATTTGCAGTAACCAAGATGCAAATAAATGTCATCTTTAAAACAGTTTTTGGAAAGCAGAGCAAGCAGTAATGTATGAGACCAGTTTTTATGTAGTAGAAAGATTCTTTCTTGTATTGTTAATATGTGTTTTCCCAGGGTCTAAAATTTTATTATCTTTTCTTCAAATTCTAGTGTGGGGAAGGGTTGTTTTTTATAACGTTTTTTTCTGCACATGTTTTGTGGTAACATTCTTTAATGTTGGGCTGTCAGGTCCCCTAGAATGAGCATACAATTGTCAAACGAACTCAGTTCTGCCTCATCACTGGGTGTTCAGAGTTGAACGAATGGCTTCAGGTGTCCTTGGCAAATTCTCTGCTGTTGATCTGTATACCCAGCCGTACCCAGCCCTGTAACCTTAAACCTACTCGTCAACTTGACATCTCTGAGCCATAGCTGTCCTTTTTCTAAACAGGTGATGATTCTAGTCCTAAGCTGTGTCTTTGTAATAAGTTGTGTCTTTGTAAAAGTAATGTGTAAAATATCTATGTGTGTGCATGTATACATATATATTATATAAAAGTTGTAAACTGTGTAATGTTTTATTAATGTAAAACTCTGTGAAGAAGTCAGTGAACAGAAAGGTTTGTCTCATGAGCTGCATAGACAAAGACGAGGCCAAAGAGATGAGCCGTTCACAGTCGTGGTCTTCCAAGTCGCCCACTGGACCGCCAGTTCTCCATCTGAATGAGTTCGTGGTATTCCCTTCACACAGCTCCTATAGGTCCGTCAGTCTCGCCCTATAACACACAGCTCTTGTGTGTTACTGTCTGTGGTGCCTTGGGACCCAAGCATGTGATTTCTAGAGCTGAAATGATCTTGAGCAGAGACTGCTGGGAAAGAGGGTGGAGCTACCCCAGCCTCCACCTGCAGCATTAAATGCCCAGGGAAAAGTAAACCCTGAGTCAAGTAAAAGCTTCTGCAGTGTCAATTCCCACAGCTGGCAATTGATGTGCAACCTCTGGAAAGAAATGTTCCAATTTCTTTGTCACAGTAGAACTTAGTTTTCCTTTAGAAGGCTTGGGCCTGCCACCTGATCAGTAGAAACTGTCTTCAGGCTTTGTGATGGTATCCTAGTTTGTCCCTTCTCCTGGGGACAAACTCAGGTGAAAGTCTAGTCATGTCTTCTGGAAACTTGCTCCCTGGCAGGCCCTGGACGTCATCTCTTCTCAGCCTTATGAGATTCGTGAATTCTTCCAGGCAGCTGCTTTCTGCTCAGTTTCCTAGCCCTCCCTTTCCGGCATGAAGCTTTAGCAATGCCACATGCTGTTGTAGTTCTACTTTATCTGGAACTTTCTTACCTTGTGTGTACTCTTAGTTTCTTGAATCCAGTTGGGAGGGAGAAAGTCTGGTAGTTACTGCAGAGTGCAGAGTGCCACTTTCTGTTCCTCAACCGGGCCTCTAACTCAGAACTGGAATACTCCCTGGAGGAACAACAAAAACAAAAGCGAACAGCAGTAAACAAGCTTGCCCTGTTCAACGGGCTTCTTTCTCTCTAGGATTTTGGCCCTCATGTACCGGCCACTTTGTTTGCTCTATGACGCCTTCCACCCACCATTTTGTTATAGTATATATGTATTTAAAACCACCCCTCCAGCTTGCACAGTTCTGTTCAGTGATGTTAGTCTGATATCATCTACGCTGTCAGAGCCAGCAAAAATCTAAATGGATTTAGATCAACAAATACCTCATAAATTTTTAACTGAAACTAAATGCATATTAATAAATGGAGCTACACTGCAATTTATCAGGCATTTAGTGACTTCTGTTAAGACAAGTGCACCGACTGAACTGTAATCCAAGGATGTTTGTGCATGCAACATTGTA